>NW_020449741.1:218986-245492 GCF_003343035.1 Apteryx rowi | reverse complement strand
TAGGGCCGGGTTTTGAAGGCTTGTGAGGAAACTCTCCCCATAGCGCAGCCTCCGAGAAGTTTCTGTTCTCATTCTACGGTAACTTAGAAACTATGTTTAACTCATAAACTGGGTCGCTGGGTCGAATCTGGAACGCAGACTGCAGCTCTTAGTTAACAGCAAGCAGAGACGGTCTTGTTACAGCTTGTTCCTGCGCTGGGGCAGAGCATTTGCATCACGCCCGAGAAGAAACTCTTTTTCGTCTGTAATGTAAAACAATACGAAAAACGATATCAGCAGACCTGGCACAGCAGGCATGCATGTTACAGCACTGCAGTGCATTACATCACTAGATCTTTGCCTTTTTGTAGCGAGGTCTCTGAGGTAGTGATTACATTGATGTACAGTCTGTGCTGTCAAAAGCAAAAGGTATTGGGCATAAGGATTTCTTGTTGCCCAAAGCTTATTCTATTCAATCTCCAAACACAGATTTATTTGCTGATAATGGAAATCCCTTTGCAGTTCTTGATGTGTAAAAGTCCCTTGAATTAAAAAGTGAGCCTAATACAAAATCCCCAACAACCACCAGAAGCTGTAGAAGTAAGGGGAAAAAAATATTACTAATACAGAACCTTCATAATTCAGGAAAATCTTTTAAATGAAGTAATAAACAAATGCTTTACCTTTTTATATCTTCATGATGCAGGGATATTACTGTTAAGAATAAATGATATTAAAAATATTTTAAATGAAAGCTACCGCTGAGTAATCATCCAGTGAGATGAATCTTTAGTCATCCAGTTGATGTGTACAGTGTTATAGCCAACAAAAATACTTTGCTGGATTAAATTAACTGCTTAGTTTTATTTTGATTAAACAAAGAGGGAGCATGGGAGAGGGAGCGAGGGGGGAAGGAGGGAGGGGTGTAGGAGAGTGAGGGAGAGGGGGTTGCGGGTGGAGGGAAGGAGAAGGAGGGTGCAGGAGGGAGGGAGAACAAGGGGGAAGAGGGAGTGGGAGTGCAGAAGTGATGGAGAGTTGAGGGAGACAGAGAGAGATGGAGAAGAAGACAGGGAGAGGGAGAGAGACGGGAGAGGGAGGGAGACAGGAGAGGGAAATGGGAGAGCAGGGTCAAGTGAGGGAGATGGGGGGTGGGAGACAGAGCCAGAAGGAGACACAGTTAAAGAGGATCAGAGGATCCCCCCACCACAAGGGAAGGATCCAGCCTCTCTAGGTAGGACCTCTCTGTGTATGTAAACTTGTATAACACTGATACAAAGTTAAATGACTTTTAATATATATTAAATGTCCTTGTGCTCTGTTGAAGCAGGTCCTGTTGGCTTATCTAGTTTAGCATGCTGTTTTCCATTGGTAGGATTCAGAGTGTATCTTATTTTTGGTACAGTAGACCTGCATATCTCACTCCAGTCTAGGACTGAGTGAAGCTTAGTGTGTGAGGAGGTCATCAGTACTTTAGAGGCTATGCAGCAAGGATAGCTTTGTATTTGCCCCTGTGTCTAGCTGAAATGGAGCACACAGCCCTGTTGTCTTTGCTGTCATAAGGGGAAGAGTTTGTTGCTATACTTCCCGATTGCTTTTTGTAGGTCTCATGAATGACTTAATTGCCTGGCTTTACATTAGCTAGAACTTTATAGACCTAGTGTCGTTACTTGAAAGAGTTTAGTTTTTGCAGTTTATTTGGGAGGTTCCTAGTGACTAGAAGTTTCAGAAACCAAGGAGGCAAATCCACTTAATGTGTGTGTGTGGATTCCAGACGTTCTTTTGGGTAATGCTTGCAAAAACGGTCTTCTATCATGCCGCTTTCAAAGTTCCTCTTAAACATCTCAAGTTTTGTCTCTGATTTGTTTCTTGCAGCAGTGGGATTTTCTTAGTACTGATACTGAGCTGAAAATGTGAGGACAACATAAGATTAATCCTCAATGTTACGTTTATCTTGATATTTAAGTTTGTTAACTGAGTAATCAAGATTTTTAATCTTAAATGGAGCTTCTCTAGAATTTCTTTCAATAGGTCTTAAATCCAGGAATCTAGTTGCAAAAACTAGAAGTAATTTCATTCTTGTGATTGTTTTCCTTAAACCAAAACCCACAAATTTAGTTCCTCTATTGTTTCTGCCTATGTTTGTAGGCACATGTTAAGAAGGATGGTAAGTATGAGGAATGTATACTGTAAGAAATTCCATCTGTATAAACTACATGTTTCTCTTCCTTTCAATCACTTTGGTAGTATTCTTAGATTAACTCAACAAAGAGTAAAAGCATAAAAAATTGAAAAGAATGAGTGAAATCAGAAATCACTTAAAGGATATGAGGACACTAGCAGAGCTACTTTCTTAACAGCCCCTTCTCAAACTCCTCTAGTTTGTTTGCTGTCTCCTTTTCTCTTCCCTCCATCTCCCAAATTTAAATACTCTAACTGCCTTCTATGGTTTCTGGACTATTCTGAATGATTAAAATGCTTAGTTTGGCTATGTGATGTATGTTTTAATAGCAATTTTAGGTTTTCTAAAATACAAGGAAAGCCTATAGCATAGTTCAATCTTGAGTCTGCTGAACACTAAATTGTGAAAAAACCCTCTGCTCAGATTTGATCTTACCTATGCAATGGACAAGACAGTTATCTTGCTTACTGAATGGCTACTTATTCCCTCAAACTAAAGGAGTTCATTAAATTAGCATCCACAGTCATACAAAGTTTTTAAAAAATGAAATTGCCCATTAAAAACAGCAGTCTCTCTGGAACTTGTTCTGAATATATAAACTACTCCCAGACCAAAAGAGGAACTTATTTTCTCTCAACTCCCAAAGAGCTGTACTCATCCTGAGATCTGAAGTGCTGACGCAACTTGTTCTCTGACAGAGCAGCCAAAAAACTCTGCCTTTGTGAAGTTAAACCTTAGCCAAGATCTTCTATTCAAATTTAAGTCTAAGAGGAACCTCTTTTTATGCCCAGCAGACACCTAACCTGAAACATCTGGCTTCTGTCACAGATCTACAGAAGAGGCGTGTTGTATTAATTTGGTTACGCTGATGTCTGGATTCTGCTTGTCTAGAGCAGGATAAAGATCATGCAGTTTGTAAGTGTTCTTTTGGGATAAAAGTTAAGGTTAGTTTAGGTCCCAGATTAGGTGTCCAGGTTAGAAGAGGCATAACTCTGCTCAGCTAAGATTGTGGGCAGTTGGTCAAGAAGTAGACATGACTTTGAAAATTATTTTTGATACGTAAGTATTCATCTCTTCCCCATATTTTTCCTGTTCCTTTCAGGATAGGACCTGAAGGCTGCTGACCAAGGCATGAATAGTAGCTGTAGACTTATTACTCCAGGGCAAGCCTAACTTTTAGTAGGTTTTCAAGAAGTCAGTCCAGTTCTGTTATAACCTCCATTTTCATTAGGATCCATTTGATATCCATCTGTCGAAGAGCTGTAGTCTTAATGCCCTTGCATCTTGACCACTAAAGATTTGGCTTCTTGGGGGTTCCACCTTTCCATTCTAAACTCTACAGCAACTAATAAGATGTTAATCGATGATTGAAATTAGCAGATTTTAGTGTTTGGGAACTTCTGGCTGCATTGTTTGCTTTAATTTAAAAGCTGATGGGTTTGAATTGTATCAATTGTATTGCTAAGTCAGTATATGAAGTTTAGCAAAAAGTCTGATACTGTAATGGTTATTTTTAAAATACTAACTTGAGTCATATGTCTTGTTTTAATCTCGTGTTGCTTCTGCAACACCACAGATAACATAACCATTTGTTCTGGGGGTTTCGTTATAACTGTTTCAAGTAATCCTAGAAAACATAATGATCAAGTTGACTGAGTAGGAGGCTGGCAATATTTATGTCAAACTTGGAAACATTGAGTTAGGAATCTTCTGAAAAGTAGATACTTCATAGATTTAAAATTATCTTAGGTGTGTTCCAGTCAGAATATTTTGTTGTAACATACCGGGGGAACAGGAAGGGACATGACAGATATGTTGAATGCTGTAAATTTCAAATAATTTTTCATCTCTTGCTTCTCTCATTTTAAAATGTAGGGTATTAAAGCCCCCTGGAGGCGGTTCTAGTAATCTCTTTGGGAATGCAGAAGAAGTTTCTTCTTCCAGCAGGCCACACCGGATGGCATCTAATATCTTTGGAGCATCTGAAGAACCTCAGAACATTCCAAAAAGAACAAACCCTCCAGGTAAGAGCAGCCACCTTCCCCAGCCTGACTGGGCTCTGAATTGCAGAACAATGCTGGTTTGGTGTTTTTACGGTGGAACAGTGTGATCTGTTTTTTCTAAATTACATTTTGCAAACTGAGCGAGTTTGAGCACTAAATCTATTCACACTTTTGAAGATGTGAATATGTGAGTGATCTGCATGTTCACAGACTTCTTAGCGCTTCATCTTAGTCTAATTTTTTCCTAGTACTGAAGTCTAGGAAATGATGAAAGGAAACTGCTTCCATTCTAGAGTTCTGTCATCAGTTAGCTGCAATGAGTACATCTGTGATTTAAGATCCTCTAGTGAATTCTTGTTACAAAGGATTTCAAGCTGTATCTTCAGACAAGCAAAAGTAAGTCTCTAGGCAGTAGGGTACTGGAAGTCTTCAAATGCTCATAATTTGACTTTTTAAATGTATTGTGGTAAAACTTAAGTTATCTAGAACAAAATTTTAACTACTACCTCACAGGGGGGAAAGAAAGTGGCATTTTTGAGGATCCTAGTTCGGCTCAGCCTCGCCCACGCATAAATCCACCTGGTGGGAAGACAAGCGATATCTTTGGGTCTCCAGTATCTACCAGTGTTGTGCGAGCACATCCAAACAAGCCTAAGGTATTTGTACTTTTTTCCACTGTCAAACCAAGCTAGCAGTTTAGTGAATCATCATACAGTCTTGTCAGCAATGCAACGCCTGTATTCTTCTTAAGATGACAGGCTTATATTATGCATATGGTAACTTCAAATTAGACAGCGTTATTCCTGAGGCCTCTTTTTGCTCGCCTGTTATCTTTTGTGTATCAGCTTTCAATGTGCTCCATAGTTTGCAGCAAAACTGTTAATTATGCTGTGGATGCATAAGAATAATGAAGGCCAAAGGGTTTAGGAACTAAGTAAAGTACAGCTGTAGCTCTTGGCACACAGCCAAGAGGCATTAAGATTGTCAGCATCAGCAGGGAGAAGATCTTGAGGTGATGTTGACACCTGCTTCAGTGAGTCAGTGAACACCAGTGAGTTACAATCACAAATCTTCATGTGAGCTAACTATCCTCTTCAGATGTCAAATATATGTATCTACATTCAACATGAAAGCACATTAGCAGGAGATTAAGCTAAAGTGATCAGCAGTGGAAAGCTAATTTAAAGATCAGCCTTGAGTTTCAGGTACAGCATATGCTTGGTTTTATGATGTCAGGCACAAGCATTTGTCACTTTATCAGGTTTTGTTTGTCAGTCTTAAAGCTGGGATGTATAAAATTTGGAGGGGGGTGTAGGTGCATGTGTTTTCTCTCTCTCTTTTTTTTTTTTTTTTAATGGGAGGAAACATTGCCAATTATTTCCCTATTTAAATGCCCTATATTTGGACTTGTAAGCTGCTGCCTTGCACTAAATACATACTATTGAGTAGCTACCGTGTTGACAGTGTTCCTGACATGTCAAGTGCTTCTGAAAGTTAGCATCCCATGAACACCACACAGTGGGGTCTTTCAGCAGACTTCATTTAAAAAAAAAAAAAAAAAGTAGTAGCAACCTCTTTTCTCCTGGGATCTTAGGATAAAACTATTAGTCCAATTTAACTCCTTTTCTCTCCCCTTTTCCTCCATATTTGAAGGTGCTGATAGTGTTCTTTTGCCTAATTTTTTTAATGCAGGTTCTAGAATATATTGGGGGATTTGAGTCATAAGAAAAACAAAAGACTTTGGGAGCTAGGCTTTGGTGGGAGTAGTGCTTTTGGAGTTAGGAAAGGGTTTTGCTTTGTTCCTCTATATTTCTTTATCGGGCTGGTCTCTGATTATTTTTTTAGTTTGGTGTCTCTTGCATGTGTGTGGTTTTGTTTTGTTTTTTTAAATGCAACATCTTAGTTCCTAGGAACTCCTGGCTAGACAGAGGTCAGCATTTTGGAAATTCCAATGAATTTAGCTAGACCAGTGGAATAATTGTAAATACAGAGATGGAAGAGAGATCGCATATTTACAATGATTACTGCAAGTTGAATTTCATGGGTGGAAAAAACATGCAAGCTTTTCTGAGGTACTGCTATGTATTTCTGACAATTAATTATGATGGCTAGAAAAATGGTCCTAAAAGGCTGCTGATTGTTCAGGTCGCTGTTGATGTCCACTGAAGACAGTAATTGCTGAACCTGAAATAGGGTGCTGAAGCGCTGCTTTTGTTCTGGATGTTAATACTTGCTGCTCTTAGGTGGTAGTAAAGAATGGTGGCTTGTAAAGAATGGTAATTCCAGACCTTTGTACTGAACTGCTGATCACAGACAGTTTTAAGTGTCTAATGAACTAATGTAGTATCTTGATCTGTGTTTCAATGAATTGCGTCTGAGACGAGCACCTCTACCTAGAATTAACTTCTTCTAAGAGCTTAATTCTACCAGTGCTTAGGGGCTTACATAAGGGTAGAGGAGAGGAAGGGCTGCACACAGTATGTGCAGTTGTTGGCTCTTACTGCAAAAAATGTTATAAGCCATTAGATCAGAAACAAAACAAGACTTTCTGAAGAATCTTGTAACAGAATGGCTGTTTAAGAGTTGTGATGTACTAATATAGTTTTTTGGTTTCATTGCAGGATCATATTGTCTTGAAAGAAGATGAAACACCAAAGAAGCTAGAAGGTCAGCAAGAGAAACCCCTTTCTCTGCTGTTTCTTGAGAAGATACTCTATGGAATAGCTTTGTCTTGCTCATGCTTCCTCATAAAAACATAAGATTAAGGCTGATGTTTAGGATAACGTAACTGAGTGAATTTCTGACTAAGCAAAACTTACAATTTGAGTTCTGGGAAACAGTCCTCTTATTGAGGAAAACACAGGCCTAACTGTTGATATATTGATAGATGTATGGAATCTGTATATACAGAAAAATATCCTATCAAATTGCTCCTTCCTCCCTTGCCATCTCCTTCAAATGTGCAATTTTGGCCTTAAGTAGCTGTAAATATCGAATAGCTGACTTCAACGGAATGCATACTGCTCTACTCATTATTGTTAAAGAACGATGGGAGCATTGCTTTCAAGCTCCCATGAAAGCAGTAACTGGTACGTTGCATCTCCCAATTGTCAGAAACTGCCAAAATAATTCTGAAGGTATAGATTGCTGAAGGAAGGAAAATGGTTAAGAACAAGAGAAGTGAGATTCTTCCTCAGTACCTGTTCCCTTCAGGAAAAGTGAACAGGTGTTGAGAAAATTGTTTTTAGTGTGCTGTGGATGGGAGACATGTAACACTACAGTAAAACAGGTTTGTCTAATTTTTTTTTTTTTTTAATTCAGCTACAGAAAACAACAAATCACAGGTGGAAGGTGGAGGCGAGAAAAAAGATCTGGGCAAAGAGGAGCGACTCAAGGAACCAGAACCCAAGATAGACAATCACGAGCCCAGATTAGGGCCAAGGCCACGCTCGCACAACAAAGTTCTCAATCCCCCTGGTGGAAAATCCAGCATTGCGTTTTATTAGGGACATCTGTTCACTTTCACTAACTGAGTCTGCACAGAAACTCTTGTCTGTGGTTGTGAGGTCAGTTTATAGACTATTGTTTGTGGACAGATTCTTCTTAAGGCAGATGTATGAGGGTTATGCCAAAGTGTGTAGAAAGGATAACCTGATGATTTTGGGAGGGAGGGTTGGGGAGGGAGAGGGTGCCACGTGGAAGACTCTTGAGTATCAGACTGCCTGGGTGGGTGGTGGAGAGGGACGTTAGTGTAACGTTGTGGAAAAAAAACGCTGCTTTGTCGTGAGTTCATCAGACTTAGGTTCTTAGCTAGCTAGTGGCTCAGGACACTCTTGTGAAGTCAGGCTTTTCCGTACGTTCAGTGTGTAAAACATTGTGAGTGGGTAGGGACCTGGAGGCTGGGTCTGGAATAGTCTTAAGCACAGCACTAGGCCATGCTCTTCTCTAGGCAGTATAATGCAGCTTCACAGTGTGAGTTGATTTGCAGTCACTTTAATGTAAATATGTTCCATTGGGACAATTAGTGCTGTTGTGTTCTTGAGCATCTCTAGTCTTTGGTTCTTTTCCTCCTTCCTTCCTCCTTCACAGTACATGATTGCTGATATGAGGACAAAACACTTTGAAAATTTCTTTTATACTCTCATAAGCCATCATGTATTAGTAAACATTTTGGTGTTCCCCTCCTCAGAGTATTCACAGGCCTTTCTGCTGCCTTCAGTAATCTGCTGATTACTAGTAGCTCTTGACAAATGGTAAGATCAGTCTAATATACCATTTCATATAGGTGCTTCTAGAAGACTTTTATTTGAAGTATCCTGGTTGAGTGCTTGCAGATTTCCTGGTAAGGATTTGAGTGCAAACAGTAGCTTTATGGTCGTCTTGAATAGAAGCAACTTTAAATATACAGTTACCATGGAGAATAAACTGAGATGTCTAGTTAGCTAGCTTTGACCCAACCTGTATAGAAATGCCTTAGCTTCTGCAGAGGTTTTTCCTTTGTGCCCTGCGGAAACCAGGACTGTTCTACTGTCTGCACCACAGTGCAATTTTTTTGTTTGTTTGTTTGTCTGTGCTGACTCTGTTAGTGAATTCTTGTGTCTTTAGTCAGCCTTACATTTGCCTTTGACTGCCTCAGACTTTTGTTGGTAAGGGGTGAGAGCAACTTGGATTATCCCCAAGCCACAGCTGTAGCTGTTTTGAGACACTCTGTAGACTATGCTAGTTGGACAAAGACTTTAGCAATACAGACCCTTTGGGCATGCTGGCTATTTTAAATCATGTTTGGAAGATGTGCATATAGTTTTTCCCAAACTATGTGTTGGGAGGGTCGCTCCATCATTCATTCTCTGAATGGACTTTCTGATCATATCGAGCTTTGATACTTGAATGTTAACATTAGCTGCTTAGACTGCTCAATGTATTTAATGGTGACTTTTTAAATCTGACATATCAAAACAGGAGTTGTTCAGGTACACCAAAGAACAAGTGGCCTTATCTGCATGTATTCACTGCTGTTCTAGCCCAAGTTCCCTAAAAACTACTACTGTTTAGAGGAGACTGTCTCTGGGCCAGGTGCCAATCATCCTCTGATTACAGAGCTTGTTAGACTGCTCTGTTCGGCTCATGTCAGAAGTGGTGGATGACTGCATAAAGACCTAGCTGCCTTTTCAATTTGTGAAAGTGAAGTATTTGGGGGCAGTGGTAAGGGTAGGAATAGCCCTGGAAAGTAGGAATTTCAGTGCCCTTGTACCTTTCAGATAGATGTGGAGCTCCCTGTTATTTGGCCCCCTGGGAGAATATACAGTGATCCTCATTGCAACCCTGTGTTGGAGTTACGTTACTTCCTGACATGTATTTCCTACCAGCTATTCTTGAGTCTCACATCTGGCTGAGTCTCAGAGGTTTCTGTCTTTCAAATCTGTTTCAGTACTGACAGGGTTCTAAGAGGTAACCAGATAGACAAGTCGAGAGCGTGTTCATTGAAGGGTCTGGCTGTAATTAATGCTGTCTATGATACTCACTTTAGACTTGGCATCATTTAGTACCTTAAACATTAGGTAGAAATACTGATGTGCATTGGCTGCAGTGCCTGTCTTTTAAACAGCAACTTCCAACTAGGCCTTAAATTAGTTAAACTGTGTTCATTTTCTTGTATTTCTTTCTTTGGAATCAAAACCATATTTTCAACTCATCAAGCAAGTTTGATAAGAACACTTCTTTTTCCTAAACGGGGGCAGAAGGGGATTGGAAATCAACTGATAAATCGTGAACTTGTCAATAAACCTCTGTATTTTGTTACTCAATTGTGTGCTGTATACGTCTGCTCTTTAATTGATCCATACCCTAGTTCAACATAAAAACACTGGTGAATTTTGTTATCTGAAAGTGGGAAAAATTCTGCAGTAGTCCCAGACCTTCTGCAGGGGGAAGTATGCTTTAGATGTGTGACATCCTCCTCAAGGTGGCTCAGAAGGCAAGTGCCTCTTGTCCCGGGGAGTGTGAAGGGATGATAGCAAGGGCAGGCTGTTCTGGTCAATGCTCCAATTGCCTGTTTGTGTGTAACATTCTGTATTGCTTTGTACAGCACAGGGATGCTGTTATGCTCTAGTAATCTTGTAAACAGACTTAAGTATTCAAATACTTTAAATAAAGTCTCCTTAAATAGGAGATCCTCCTAATGTGGAGAAGTTATATCCCCACTTCTTCACAACACTTCTAGTAAGTGCATATACTTCTCATGTGCCAAACCATCTTAGTCAACAGAACAGAGGTAACCACAACTACAGAAATTCAAGTTCCAGTTGAGCTGGACAGGGTGGCCTCTCAGCCAGGATGTTTTAAGGTTTGCTGAGGTTGTGCCTTAAGTTACCCATGGTGATGCCCTACAGGGCCCCTCAACTAGCGCTTATTTCTACAATCACTTCTGGTATTCTGCAGCGAGAACTTTGCTAGTCATAGTTCAGAACTCCTCTTTGGGCATGCAAAATGCTTTGGGTAGGATCTACTTAGTCTGGGAATCTGTGAATAGCCTTGATAGAAAACAATATTTTAGTAACATGGGATTGTCTTACCCTTGAACTGCTGCTAACAACTTAGCGATACAGTTTCACCTTGCAACTCTATACATCTACTCCTTGCTTCTCCCTAAATTGAGGATTTGACACTTGGGGTACAATGTTATCCCAGTTAATGCTTCAACCTTAGAAGGAAAATAAAGATACTAATTTAGCTTGGACAGTGGCTAAAGGATGACGTGAATGCTTTCATAAGTCATATGTACAAGAGAAAACAATTCTAGGCATAGCTGCTGCATAGTCCCTCAATATGTCACCATGCTCATCCAGTACAAGGCAATACTGTTCTAATGAACAGACTACCTGCAATGTGTTGTCATCCCTCCTGATCCCCTATAAACCCGATTATTCCAGATCAGCACACATTTCCCACTGTTAAGACTGATGCTCCTATGCAATACCTTTCTCTCAAGCAAGTGCTATTTGATACAGTTCTTGTTATATCACTGCATAACCTATGATAAACAACAGAACTTTGCATTCTCAGTGAGGAAGGTTAATGCCCTATCAGTGTTTTCAGTAAGCAGTATGAAGTTGCATTTTTTTCAAGTATTTATAGAGGTTAATCAGACTTGGAATATATAAAGTATATTCTTGGAGCTTGTCTAATGGGAGAACCTTATCTTAAAATAGTATTGTATGGACACAATTCTTTAAGAACTAAATAACTCTTATGGTGTATTTCCTGCTAATTTCAAGATGACTGAATAATTCTTGCAGTTGCTTGTATATAGTATGATCACAGGTGTGCACAGAAGTCCAGGTATCCTGGCTATCTGTCCAGTCTCTTATGGTGTGGAGGATAATTTGACTCTGGTATCTCCCGGTGAAGGTATGGGGTGTGCTCACTTGTCACTTGCATCTTCATAGCCTGGGAGCCAGCTGGCCATCCAGCATTTTGTTCCTTTGACATGCCTCTTAATGAATTTCTGCTTGAAGCTCTAATGAAATCCTGTATCTTCTTCCTTCTGGAAAAGGTGAAGGTTCAGAAAGTCCTGGAGGCTAGGGTCTTTCCTTTGTGGGTGCCCCCCCCCCCCTTGAGAAATGAAGAAAATTCGCAACCAGGATGCTCTGCTATACTAGATTATAGAAAGTAAAAGGATATGGACCTCCATAAGCACAGGTGCCCACAGCAGAGGGCAGGATTAGGGCAAGACTTTGGTACATGATGACAAGTCACTTATGTCATTACTTGCATCAACTATGTACAAAAAGTAGACTCAATGTGTAATGATATCTTGCAAGATGACCTGCATCCTACCCAAAACTGATGCACAGAAACCCAACAGCCTAAGCTGGCCCAATTGCTGCTTGTGCCTCCTCTCTCTAATAAGACAGTCAATGAGCAGAATGAACAGTTTTAAAATATTGTTAAGTTTATAGCCCTGATCTTATCTTGTTTCTGGGGATAAATTTTATCCTCTCTTGAGTCCAACTTTCCCTTTCTTTCAAGTTGCAACTCATATTGCTAACAGTATCTCTTCCTCAAGCAGCTGAAAATGCTGGCCAGTAGCAGTAGGACTGCAGTAATTTACCTGTCAGCCCCTCTAGCTTCAGCAGCTTCCCAATTCTGGCTTCCTACCCCTCCTCCTCCCTCCTACCATACATACGTGTTATGTAGCTCTGCTGCATTTGGCTTCTTGATCATCTTTCCCATCCTACTGCTGGGCATGTGCTATATACCACTTAAACCAAAACCACATGCTTTAACCCAGAGCTGTTTATCACAAGCATAGTGGTCTAGCTGAAGTGACTAAGAACTTAATATTGTGCCTGTTGCTTCATAAAGATGATGGCTTTTCTTCTACTACTACTGCCCACAAAGTTATGTAAACACATGCTCTACTGTATAAAAATGCTTAGCATGCTGTTTCCTGGGAGCATGCTCCAGAGCATTTCTAACAAAATACCTAAGTTCCCTTTCAGCCTTCACATAGTTTATATATTTTGAGTTGCCTTATGCAGCAGAAAGTTGTGCCAAAGCATGTGGCAGCAAAGAGCTTCCTGCTTCCAGAGTTGCCCAAGGCTAGGGAGAGGACTGGGGGGACGAGGGGGTGGCTTTCAGTTACCCCTATAAATGATCAGTGCGGCACCATGGAAATTACACAGTGACTAACTGATTGCTACTTTCCATTTCTTACAGCATTTTGACCTTTGTGAATGCCACCCTTCAATTTTTCCAGCATGCTCAAAGCAGAGAACTGTGCAATTGCTTTCTAAAAAGTCTCTCAGAAGTGAGCTCTAGCATCCCAGCAGCAGGTGTCAAACAAGAAGCAGGAAGACAGGAAAAGTGAAGATGGCTTTCTTGTCATCAGTGGAGTAATTACTGAAAAAAGTAGTTAAACATGAGTAACAGGAAGTCCTTGATACACCTTAATAGAGATTAATAGGTGCTGTTGCAGGAAACCTCCTTCTCTGCCTCCTCATTGTAGTTATGTCAGCTTCAAGCTTTACTAGTCTGAGCTTAAAGACGTGAGCAGTCTTATAGGAACAACTCTTCTCTGTAAGAGGCTCTAGTGCTGTTCCCTTAATCTGTCTAACCCCAAAATGGTCTTGGAGCAACAGGCTGGAGGACCACTAGCATTTTCCCCATCTTCAGAATATATGAAAGGGCTTATAAAACACATACCTGGATCTTTGCACACTGGTATCTACAAAAACCTTTGTAGTCAAAATAAGTTGTGTCCATGTTATAGGCTGTGATAAACAAATATGCAGGAATGCTTCACAGTGAAACCTAGTAGGCTGTGAGGCCTCCAGTGCTACAGTTTCAGCAGCCCTGTGAACCAGTGGCAGGTTTTAAGGGCAGTATATTACAACTCTTCAAAACAGAAGTGTGAAGTTTCTTCTAATTGGGAAGTTGATCATGGCATAGGAAAGGAGGAATGGCAAGGTGTTGGGTTTCTCCACGAAGCACAGAACACAGGACTTCTAGGGGCTATCCCAGCACCCAATKCAGGAACAACCCCATTGAGTGCAGCTGTAGCAGAATGTGGCATATTAACAAAGCTGAGGACCACCTGCCAACCAGTCGACTTTGCTAGGAGGCACTGCTTTTAAACCAGAAGTTGGTAGTATCTGGCAAACAAAAGCAGCCCTTTTGAATGCATGCTTTCCTTTGTAGACAGTCTGCCATAATCACATCTGGAAGTTCAGCCTGGGATTTTTCTAGGAAAAAAAAAAACAGCTAGGAAAAAAACCAGCAGGTCTCCAGCACTGAAGAAGAGCACAGGGACTGGCAGCTCACAGACATGGCAAAGCCACAGTCCAGGGGGAGACTGATTTACCAGCCTAGTGAAAACACCAGAGTTGGGTAGCAGGTATAAATGATACAAGCTTGCAGAAAGTTTTAAACAACACCAGGTTTCTCTAGCTGTATCACATTAAAAGTACTTATCTAGTACCACTTAATCAGTGAATAAACAGCTATATGAGGCCTACTATTTTGAGGCGAGGATAAGCTGAAAAACTTTTTTTTACATAAGAGAAGTGAGTTGTTTACAGCTACTTTTTTGACTTCTCACCCCACCCCAAGTTTCAGCTACATCAGAATTCTTAATGGAAATCCTTTAATTGTCTGTACTATGAAATGAATTCACAGTGGAATTTAAAAAGACCTCACTATATGAACAAGCTGTCTTAACTACATTATTTTAAAGCAAAGTTTTCTACTTTGATGGAAGGATTTGTCTTCTGTCATAACCACTTAAGATGTCGCTTTATTGGATGCCGTCAGTGCCTAAATTGCTTTCAATTTACTAGCATTTATATTAAACATGTCTTGAACAGAGCTTCTCTTTCTCTTTGGAATTTGTAATAATTTACTCAAAGTCATTCACTTTAGCACTCCCTGTACTTGGCTACGTTAAAGCATCCTTTATGCTTTTGTAAACACTTTGTGAGATTGCATAGCAAAAAGGGCAATTGGCTCAGTAAAACAAGCCTTAGGATTCATGACTAAGAGTAACCTGGTTTAAAGGACAATTTCAGGTCAAAACTGCACATGCTTTTGAGAGCAGATGAAGACATGGCTTATGGAAGCATTTCTAGTAAGGTAATTAGCAATTAAGATATGCTTGCATGTGTAAAAGCTGATAATTTGAGTAACTCAGTCTCCCACTCCTGCCTGAAGGATAATGATGGTGTTACTTGTATGAATATCTAATTTGGAAAAGAAGTGTGCTAATCTAGAGCAATTACTGAAACAGAAGGTGTCAAGGTATGTGGAGCAGAGAGTGCTGCTGCGCAGGATTCTTGAGGCTGAAGAACAGTAGCAGTCCAGCCAGATGCACCTCATATGGGGAGTTTTAATGCAAGATTGAAAAAAAGCTAAAGAGACTATCTAACAGCTTATGAACAAGCTTCAGCAAGACTAATTTTACTTACTGTAGTATAGTTCTTAAAAAGCACTCCATGCAGGTTTCTGTATGTGGCAGAGAATGCCAAGAACCATGTAGCAGACGTGTTCCACTTGTGTTCCAGACACAATGAACAGAAAACATTCCCTTTGTGTAGATAATTCCCTTCACAGATCTTAATGGATGACAGAACAAGATTTCTCTTTAAAGACATTTAAAATACACGGGCTAAAAATTCACTTTCAAGTAGAAATGATTAATACTGTGTCTGGCAGCCATCACTGTTCTCACACTGCAACGGTTCAGCTGACGGAGCCTTTGTTTCCTGTGTCATCATCCAGGAGCGGTGCTGTATCTGCTTGATGTCTGTCCTCCTGCTCCACAGGTGATCCCTTTCTTGTTCTGTTCAGTGTCCCTCCCTGGAAGCGTAGGGAGGCAGTCAGTGACTGAAAGGACACCGTTCCTCATGTACACATACATCACTACACATTCTTGCAAAAACAATATAGCTGCCAATAGCTTGATACTAGGAGAGATGAGCACGCACTGCATCAGTATTTTACCAGTTTTTATGCAGTCCTATTTTTGCATCGGGGGAATTAATTATAAACACATCTAAGATATTATTACATCAATCAAATCAAGTCAGGAAGACTTCATGACGTAAGGCTGTTCTTCACCTTTTATTACACTTACCTGGTTCTTGTCCACCACATTGAGACTAACAGAAGCAACAATACATGCAGTAGTGTTCACCAACATAAAGATCATCATCTGTTGCCAGCGCCACAGTGGGATCTTTAATTCACTGAAAAAAAAGGCCAAAAAGAGATAGAACAACTAGTCACTTCATGACACTCAGGGCATCACTTGCAGCATCAGGTTGCAAAGAGACTGTTTACAGTTCACACCACTCCACTGAAGCACTGTGAATAGTCTCTGCTTAGACAAAAAGAGGAAAAAAAGCATTCTCACCTGGACTTTGTTCCTAGAATGTGTCCAACAATCAGATTTGAAAGGCCAATTCCAATCATCTGYACCGAAGTTGCAAGCCCCATAGCAGTCCCTAAAGTTGCTTGGGGCACCACAAGAGGTATGGATGGCCACATACTAGCCTGGTAGGAGTAATGTAAAGGGAGGAATTAACTCAAGCCTTATCTAAAGACATTAGATAAGTAAGTCATCAGTTTAAAAAATAATTATTCCCACTTAATAAAAATCTACACTCTCTCCTGAAAAAGCCTGCCATTTATCCTCCTCAGCCTATCAGCAGGTTCTAGCCCCTTTCCCATCCTTTTCTAGCAGCTTAAGGTAGGATAGACTATGTATGCAGTTTGAAACTGGAATGATTCCGGATGTCTAAAGGGGTGATGACATAGCTCACAAGACTAGAAGGAGATTCAGTTTGTACATTCGAGGTGAAAACACTAGGAAAATGAAAAAGTTTAATGCTTCAAACTATATCAAGTGGTCCCTTGCTCCGTTCTGCATTTTACTCCATATTGATTCTTTGAGAGTATTTGTTACCAATCAATTCTTCAGGTTTGTGGAGCCAAAGACTTCAAACTGCAGCTGCAACATCTGCTAAACAGGACTGGATAGCAGTAACATACGCCAGTCAGGCTGCAGAAAGGGCACAGCCATGAAATACAACTAAGGCAGTGGGGTTTGTGAACTTACAGCAGCAAAAGAGTAAGTAATCCCCAACCAGATGGTAGACACTAGCGGAGGGACAAACGTAAATGCCAGGAGAGCGAAGACTGGCAGAGTAAATGCAGCACAGCCAACAGCAAAGATGCCTCTCAGTCCAACGTAGTCCTGGCAAAGGAAGCAAACAGAGGCCTATTACAAGGGATCCCTGGCTTCCCGCGGATCCTAGCACTCTCCTTGACATAAGCAGCTGATCAAAGCGGGCTGGCATGAGCAACAGTAGCATGTCATTTCCTAGCTGTTGATACTGTGGCAGACTATTTCTAGTTCCTCTTGCATACTCATGAACTGAGGCTGAAACACTTGTCAGAGAATCAGTGTCCAGCATTCACGTGAAATTCCAGACTTTATCAAAAGGGGGAGAAGAAGACACCAGCGTATCCTGGCAATTATGGAAATAAGGAGATGAAGAGTTGGACAAAACAGGGACTGATTAGATGTAAGTTGTCCTTTCCCATCTACTTGCAAAGCTTATCCTGATCCATAACAGCCCTTTCTATTCCAGTCACCAGCTTCTGACAACATGCAGCCATTTCCCAAGGTTTGGGACCATACAGTTTGCAACCATAGCAGAATTAGGGAACAGAAGGGAAAAAGAGGTTAACTTTATTTCTTGTAATTTAATTCAGACAGAAATACATCTTGCAGGTTGCAAGCAATTACAGACCTGCTTGTTTGGCAACAACAGGCTAAATTCTGGGTGTGGGGTCTGTAACAAAGATGTTCTGGAAAATTTTTTTTTTTAAGCAAGTGAGCTCTTGCACTTCTGTTTGTGGATACTCACAATTAATATGCCAACCGCTGCAGAGAGAATAAGGGAGCTGTCGTACACTGCCCCAGCAATATAAGCGGCTGCCTGCTGACTGTAACCAGAATATTTATCCTGGATAAACTTGCTAAAAATAAAATGAAGGGGAAAAAAGTTACATAATTAGGATTCTTGATCTGGTTATTTTGGCAGAAAGTAAGTCTGAGCACAAACATATGGACAGGGAGGGGTCTTAATGAGAGGACTTGCAAACAAGTTCAGTCTGGTTTGTAGGTCCAATCCTTTGTTTTCTGGTTTGGTTTTGTTTGCTTTTTAACTGGCGCGCATCAGAGGGAAGCTGTTAGCACCACTTTCAAGACTCCTTTGCAAGTTCAGAGTAAAACTGCAGGTTAAAATTGTGCATATGTGCAATTACATCAGCACAGATCACAAGCAGAAATATGCAATCACCCATCCAAAACATACAAACTCATTTTTTTACATTTCTCTTTGAAGAGGCAGAAAGCTTTCTCAATAGTGGAGTGAGAATGCTGAGGGGCAGGAAAACGTTTAGAAGTCAAATACATTTAAACAACCCATCAGGGAAGATCAGCATTTAAGTCAAACAACTATGTGTTAAAAGTACCAGGAAATCCCCCTTTTGCTCTTTGGCATCTTTAAGGAGACCTAGTTAAAGCAGAGAACATAAACTAAACCTTGTTTTCACTGTCAGGATGTCAGCCTTTCACCTTTGTTGGGGATACAGAAAAATGGCATAAAAGCTTACTCAAATTCTTTACAGAATTTACAGTCACAACTCAACAGCTCTGAGACATTAGAAATCTCGTTCCTATTTAAAGCTAGTCTGGTTGCTAATTGTATTAGTAATAATAAGCTGTTATAGTATGTGCTGTCATCAAAGTAGGAAACAAGACCATGTCCCCTGAAGATGTACTGTAACAGAATTCCTCAAACATCAGTGGCTTTGGGACCATAATTTTTCCTACTGGAAAGCAGCATGGCATTATTTGCCAGAAAAGATGTTTGAAATACGGTTCTTGGTGCCTGGAGTTTTGCTCCCCAACAGAACGCATGTAGGCAGAATTGCAGAAATCAGGATTTTGTGTGACCGACAGGCACTATTTCCAGCTGAAAGGATAAGGCAACTCACAGAAAGCCCATCTCATCAAGGCCTTGATGATCTTTGCCATCTTTAATGTCTTTATTTTACTATTAAGAGCCTAATTGTGAGTTTATTACCACACTACTACACTCCAGACTTCTGAGGGGCTTACTATACATCACTAATGAAATGCTACCAAAAAAAATTTTCTAATTTTTACTCCAGGACTTCTACTAGTATTAAAGTTCACAATCATTATGTGCTAGAAGCTGCATCATCCGCGTTTTACAAACACAAAGAAGGCAGCAAAATGACAGTTTGTGGCAGAGCCAAGGACAGAAGCAAGAGTCCCAATTCAGTCAGGCAGGTTGCTTCTTTATCTTAAGCAAATGAAGCTGAAAAAATGAAGTCTGCCAGGCTTGCATTGGGGTGCAAGGGTTTCCTCACTTAGAAACCCAGGTTGAGGCAAGCTTAGCTTTGTTCCAAGCATGGCAGACCATAGCCAGAACTCCAAGACAGAACTGCGTGGGGCCTGTGAAATTAAAGCCCAACCATCTCTAAAGACAGACACTTGGCTGGATTATTGCAAAAGTGAAATGTCTGCAGGCTATTTAAAAATATATATATTTCTTCCCCTCCTCCCAAATCTTTGTGTTTCTCCTTTAGTAGCGCTCCCAGCTTTAAATATTGGATGCAGCTTTTCCTTTTAAGTTACTTTTGCTTTGCTTCAGAAAGGTCAAAGAACCTTCATATTCTTTAAATATGCAGGATATTAAAATAAGTGTTAAAGACATGCTTCCCTGTGTTTCATGAGCAGAAGGAGCAAGCATGTTTCCCACTCAACTAAAAATCAAGAGCTGCAAGACTCCTGGGCTTACATCACTCAGTGGGACTATGGCCATAGGGGCAGTACCTGGCATCTGCCACAAAGGGGAAGACTCCGTTGTAGAAGAACATGATGGTGAGGACCAGGAGCCAGTAGCGAAGGGGAAGACGCCGGATGTCCTGTATCCGCTGCAAAGAAAAGATGTGCCCTCATTCAACAGGAAATAGTCTTCAGCTTCATACAGATGTCCCCTTCTAAAAGCTATTGAATGTCATAAAAGGTTTAAGAAGGAACAGCACATAAAACGGGATTAAAAGGCTGCTCATGCACCTCTAAGAGAAATTTGGCATCTGCTGTGACTCCAGAGCATCCCTTCTTTAACACCACTCAGTAAAGCAAAACAAAACAAAATCAACAAAAACTCTTTCTTCTTATTTTTAAAAAGGTTATGGCTGCGAGAGACTATTCTGAGCAGGCTCTGTTCAGAACCTATTGCAAACTCCTATGTGAAATACAGGGAAAAGACACAATAACACACAGTAACTGAAGTCACAATACTGGGATACAGAAATCAGTAGGAATACTGTCATGAGAAGGGAGCTGTCTAATAGATTTAAGTGCCATAAAAATTGCAACCTGCTGCTTGTAATGCTTATTCCTAGACTGAAGAATACCCAGAGGAATGGAAGATAAGGGCTGGCAGAAGATGGTCCAGTACTGACCAGGTTAGCTATTTTCTGTCACGGCTCCTATGAACCAGCAAGCCATTCCAGAGAGAGGCTAGTATCTAATTTTATCCACAAACAAATCCTCACTTGAGCCACCTACGGTCAAGTAGTAACTGGCTCAAAAAAGGAACATCATATGAGTGCTAAGTCAGCTCTCTGGAAAGCCAGAAATACATATGCTCTAAACAAAAATCATTTATATTTGTCTGGTGGCTTGCAGATGCAATATCCTCAGACTTACCTGAAGAACAACTATGCAAGATTTTGCAAAGTGCCATTAATGCCCTCTTCCAGCCATGAAGAGCTCTTACTACGCACTTGATAGTCACCCACCTCAGCCCTTCAAAGACTGAGAGGGAAAAGCTGTCTGTGCACCACATACCACTTTTTTGGATTCTTGCTGGATAACCCCATCCAAGCCAAGCTGCTTCATGCCCACTTTATCTAGCACACTGACTGTGATGGCTGAAACAAAACCAAGCACACAGAGCAGGGTACCTGGAAAACACACAACAGATTGTAGAAATTCCTCAGACTGGAGAGAGCTGAATGACAGAATCAATTGCATGTAAGGTACAGAATTCTCTATGACTCATATTCCTGGCTTCTCTTAATGTTAACAGTCTTCCCTACTGTAGGCGTACAGTGGAACCATTTACCTCTTAACAACTGTCAGACACAATCCTCAAGCTCTTTGTCCACTACATTTCTATTGCCCTCCACCAGTCACCATTATCCTCCCTTAAAGGTGTTTACTTATTCCGCTTTGTAGCTTCATTTGCTTAAAAAATGAAGTCTGCAAGATGTGCATTGGAGTGCAAGGGTTTCCATGCTTACAAACCCAGGCTGATGCAAGCTCATCTTTGTTCCAAACACGGCAGACCATATGCTGGAACTGCATGACAGAACTGCCTGGGGGCTGTGAAGCTAGAGCCCTATCCATCTCTAAGGACAGCCACTTTGTTGGACTATGGCCAGAATGCCTTCTTTCTAAACAGCAGAAGGTCTGTGCATAACAAACCCAAGGTTAAAATAATCAAAGGTAACTAAGAAACTTTGGTGGTCCCATGAACAGGAGAGGTTATCACCCATGGGCTAGCACTGGAAGCCATTTATTTGTCCAACTGCAGTTACTACAGCAATCTGACTCATTAGCAAGCTCAGCTCCAGAGAAGTGAGTCAGATTATGCCAGAAGTGAGTTTGGCAACAGTCATCTGCTGCATAGGAAATCTCTAAGAGCTCTGCTTTGTTTTCCAAAGAGTCAAAACAATCTCTATGATGCATATGCACTTTGACTGGTGTATTTATGCCTTCACAGGCTACTGAAGTTGCTGCACTGTCTTTGTTAGTTCTGTTCTCAGGAAATATCTGCAGTGTCAGATGGGACGTGCAGGCCATGCCTGACAGGGAGTTTCTCTCTGGGAGCTGAAATAAGCAGAGGAGAGCAATAGGGCTTGTTCTGCAAGAGGCTTCTCTCACACATGTATCCTTTGGCGAGGGCCCATACTGTTTTGTTATTTGAGAGATAACTCTCTCCTATAATCACTAAGTCTCTAACTGTACACAAGCAATGTCACAAGGCAGGTCTCCCTAACACCACCGCTCTCGAGCATTTCTAAAATACCAGAGTATCTAAGTGCTGCTGCTTAACTGTACTATGACCCTAGATCATCCCTTCCACTAGAGACGGATCCCATCTCGCTGCACAGAAGAGAGGACAGAAACCCAAATCTTCAGAAGATAAGGGCTGTAGAACAGATTCGTACTAAGAAACATGTAATGCGGATTCTGCTTCTCACAGTAATTTAAACCTATGTCTTAGATCTATCCCTAAGCAAGACAACTTATGCTGAGACCAATAATAGACTACTTCAGAACCAGTGGTATTTTGCTGGCCAAAATACAGAAGAACAAATGCATTAGAGTCCTCTCTTGTTTCACTCTCATGTTTCCATTCACTCAATGGGAGTAAAAGTACACTAAGTACTGGTTATTCATGACTGCAGATGTTAAAATATTATAGGAACACTGCAAACAAAGCTGTAAGGCAAACACTACAGCTTTAGAGAGGAGTTTCAGGCAGCAGTGAAGACAGCACCATTCCACTGCATACTGAAACCAGTAATGGAAAGCAGCAGGGAAAACGGGTTGGAAAACAACATGCCTCCTACTGCTATCTTCATTGTCTCTTTCAGGACTAGCTGGACTGAACAGTCTAGTCTCAGGCCTAGAGGACAGAAAGCCAAAGACCAAAAGAAACTCACCCCCCCAGAGTGTCCACTGTATTCCAAAGCGTGTCTCAAACTGCTGGGTGAAGAAGAAGTTGAGGACACTTCCAAGACGGGAGAAAGAGAGGGTCAGTCCAAATGCCAGTGCCAGCTCCTTCCCTTTGAACCAGAAGGCTGTGATACGATTCTGCACAACTTGGAGAAAAAAAAAATTCTTTCTTGAACAGATAGACCTAGTCAAGAGCATTACACAGAAGCAATGAACCTAGCTTCTCAAGCTAGAGTGCTTGAGCTGATGGAAGAGACCTCTGAGCATCATAAGTGGAGATATTGCTTGTCAACTTGGCAAGTTAAGATTACTAAAGCATGCTGGGACATGGAAGGTGAACTTACCCCTCAAATAAGGCAAGACAAAAATAATACGAAGACTTAGCACTGGTATGACAGCTCCTATTCCTGGAAGAATGACAAACTTGTTAGAGTGAAAGACTTAAACATTTCAGGGCACATGAAATGCATGTAACCCTTGAAGGGGCAGTGTTCTTCTGTTAACAACATCGGTTCCTGGTACAGAACAGGTGAAGCTGACTGCTGGGACAGGTGTCTAGGAGGCAAAATACAGATGTCGTGACTCTCTGGTAAGACCAAAAAAAAAAAAGTGATTTCCTTACTAGTAAGTGATCCATTTCCAGAGCCAAAGAGCAGTCTTCCTGTCAGCATCAGTGGCAGGAGATATGGTGACCCCTTGAAATGAGAGCCCAGAGCAAAGATCGATGATCCCAGCACAGTCAGAAGGGAGAAAACAAAGACACCAACTAGGGAGAAACAGAAAAAAATAAATAAATACACAAACCTCAACAGACATGCTGAAACCTGGACAAAAGCATTTTTTTGTCAAAAAAGATCAACCTCAAAATAGGAGCTAAACCTGAGAGCTTCCATCAATTTACTCATTATTTTAATTTTGTAAAGAATTTGTGGGAATACTCAAAATGACGAAGATATTACTAAGGTGAAAGCTTAGAGAGGCAGAGGAGTCAGGAGAGGACTCTAGAGTTGCAGTTCCTACCCTAAGCTCCACTATGGCCTATAGCAAACCATTTCTCTCCCTATGCCTCCATCTCCTCATCTGTAAGATGCTTACCTGTGACACAGAGACAGAGCATAACTGCCAGAGCATTTGTTAGGATTGCTGGGCCTTAGATTATACCACACACCTGAACAATGTCAGAGCAGGGAACACTATCAGTTTGTCCCATCAAAACCAGGTAACGCTATTTATTCCCTGTCATATCTGTGCCAGAGGAAAGCATGTTTACTGCACTACTGTGTAAATTCAGATAAGTCAGTGGTCAAAGGATGAAAAGGTCTCAGTTGCATTCACAGAGCAAATCTACTAAACCCCCAGGCCCCACCACACAAAGCTGTACCTCCTCTCCCACCCCTGTAAGATCTCACTAAAAGGGAATCTTTGATCATTCCTTTGCACTGAAAGAACAGCTTGAAATATCACTTCAGTACAAGAATAAATTAATCAGGCCTCAGAACTTACAGCGATTTCCTAGTTTATCAATCAGAAATCCAGCCAAAATCACCACTACTGCATTTCTAGGAGAAAACAAAAACAGAAACGCTTGGGGTTTGGGTCTAGGAAACAACCAGCCGACTACCCCACCCCCACAAAGTAGCAGAGAAGGGACTTACGTCCAAGCATAGATGGCATAGAGCAAGTTGTATTGTGCAGGTGTCATTCCCAAGCCTTCAACACAATCCAACGTGCTATTATGCCCAGTGCTGTTACGATGGGTTCCATTGGGGCAGGTCAAATTCTGCATAACAAGTCCAAGAATCTGTGTTAGAAAGCAGATAGGAGCTACAGAGGAAAACCCAACCATTCCCAGGCCCCCTTTAAAGATGAAGGAAGTTCTTTCCTACTAGATTCTGTTTTCTCCTACTCAGTTCCTACTTCCACGACCAGGAATTAGAGGGTTTGTGTCTTCTTCCAGGAAGCCAACCCTCAACAACCGAGAAATTGCTAACCATCAGTACATCTTCCCTTTCCTTTACTGTGCCGGTAGCTGCAGGGGCTCAGCACTTTTAATACACGTTTCAGTCCAAAAGAAAGGCCAAGAATACACCACGAGACTGATTTGATCCATTATTTTCTTGGCTCTAGTTGCTCTGACTCCTCATAACACACTATAAAGTTTTAAGCAGTGCGTAAATGTAAAATTTAACAGTACTCCATTTGAGTTCACAGCCATAAAGCTTTTGCTGAACAGCAGGAAACGGGTAGTCCTCGCATGATTTAATAGGGTTCTTTCTGCTACTGAAAAGCAACATTTCCTCAGCACTACATGACACAATTGGGAAAGGAAGATGCTAAAGATCTACCCCTCTCAGGAAATGAATGCTAGCCCTTCCACACCAGTAGGCACAAGTGCAGTGCTTTGAAGAAGTGTAAGCATCTCAGCATCTTAGTCACAGTAACAGTATGCCTAGCATTGCATGATTTTTATAGAGCCATCAGGATTACTAACTACTCAGATCTGCTGCAATAGAAATTTCTGAGGCTGCAGGGAACACTTCTCTAGAACAAACTGTTTTCACTGCAAGCACTGGTCTCGGGTGCTCACACGACCATTGTACCACTCAGGTAAGGCTAGTACAGGCTAAATTCCCCGGAGTCAAAACTGAGAGTGTTACCAGACCAAAATATTGTTTGCACAGCACCTAAAACAGAAAAAAAATGGGTTGGTTTCACCATCCTAAGAAGTTACCTAGGTAAAATCTATATCTATATCTATCTATCTAAAACACCTCTCCTTTATTCCATAAATAAGTAATTAACTATTCTCCCACAGTCCTATGGAAGTTGTGGAGGAACAAGGAATAAATACTGACCTAATTTTTTCTTTTTAATCCAGCACTTTCCTTGTAAAGCAATTACAAACTGCACTCAATTTAGCCTGAAATTCACTGTCTGAACAGTTACAGATTAACTGCATCTTTAAAAAAAAGAAAAAAAAAGTTACATGCAAGCTAAATATAATCCTGCCCTTGATGTTGAAGAAGACAAAGCACACGACAGTGAATCTTAGCCTGCCAGCAGATTGCACGCCTGAGGAAAATCACCTCCCTCAAAGATATTAAACAACCTGCAATAACGACAGACAAATGAGCTTCAGGTAAGAATTTCCTTCAGGTAAAATTTTTAGGTACCCAGGAATTTAGGCAAGATTTTCTTGAGTCTGTCATTTCAGGACGGACTGTAAAAAAAATTAGCGGGGATATCAGTTTGAACCCTGAAGAACAAAATTTTCTAGTATCTGTGAATGCTGTTAATGTTTACCTGGCGGTGTCCTTACAGACTGAATGTGATCTCACTGCACTGCTCTGCCTTTCAGCTAGCAAGCGCATTTAAGTTGCGGTATCTCCGCAGGTCGTTTGGAAGTCTGGATTTGGAGACCCCCAAAGTCTTTTCTGGTCTCACCTCTCCAACGTATCCAGTCTTGCAGTCCAGTTTGGGTAATAATGCTCAATTCCTGGCATCTGCTATCTGTGGAGGGCTGCAAACACATCTCCAGCACCAAACAACTTCTTTAGTATTTGAGACTGCTCAGAGTCTCTGCTTTGCTGTTTCTACCTTTCTTCTCCGATGCCCTGGTAGGCAGTGACCAAGACGCCCTCGCACGAACTAACTCGCTGCCAGCAAAACTGCAGCACTCACCCCTTGAAACTGATCCTGCAGGACACTGGGGATGTCGAAACAGAAGTAAGAGCCGAAGGTCAGAAGGCAGTTGAAGAAGAGCACCAAGAACCTGTAGCAGGCTGCGGAGCAAAGAGAAGCCCCCCATCGCTGTTCCGCCCTGCGGACGAGCCTCGTCCTGCCTAAGGCCGGTCCCGGGCGGTACCTGGCAGCTCCCCAGGCAAGGAGCAGCCGGGGGGCCCGGCCGGCCGCGCCGTGCCCGCTGAGCGCCATCCGCAAAGCACGGCCCCGGCCCCTGGCCCCGGCTGCCGCACGCTCGCTCCCGCCCGGCGCCGCCAG
>NW_020449741.1:211629-218429 GCF_003343035.1 Apteryx rowi | reverse complement strand
CGCAGCGCCCCTGCTGAGGTGCCCGGGCTTCGCCTTGGTGCTCTCTGGCGGCCCCTCGTGCCCCGCGGCCGCCCCCGCCGCGGCCTCCTCAGGCTTCCCGGCGGAGCGGGCCCCGCGGCGCCTGCGGGCCCCCGGCTGCCGTGGGCCGCTCTGGCAGCCAGCGCCCTGCTCAGAGCCCGCGGGGCTTCCGCTGCGTGGGGCGGGCGGGAGCGGGGGTGGTGGGCAAGGGCCTCTCTCGAGCGGGGAGACGGCCGCTGCGCTACCTGCAGGGAGGGTTGATGCGCACGGCAGGGAGCAGGGACGAAAAGGCACGTCCGCGCGGCAGCGGTGCGGCCCGCTCCCCCTGCCCGGGAGGGAGGGGAGAAGGGTGTTAGCGAGGTGCTGGGGACCTGCCCCAGGCGGGGCGCGGGCAGCAGCAGGCCGCTTGGCGCCCAGAGGCCTGGGTTCCTTCTCTGGCCTTCCCGTAAACCGTGAAACCATAGAGGAAATCACTGAAAAAGGAAGCTGACCCAAGAAAAAAAGCTATTCGGTGAGACTAGCTTTATTCAGATAGCAAATACAACAGTAAACGAGCTTTTCAACAGTGGTGTGTATTGAAAATAGTTCAGTAACAGTAATGATTCTTAGGAGCATATGGCTTGTGGATGGAGTCAGATTACAAAATATATTAAGGTCAATTTTTATAAATCCTGTCATTTTGGACAAGGTACACATCCTACTGTGGATCTCTTATGCTGCCATGTAGAAACTTTTTGATGTTGATTTTGAACTTTTTGAATTTTTCTGTTTCTCACTTCCTTGAGCTGCAGGTGAAAAATGCTGAAGCAGCAGCCTTGTCTTTTTGCCCAGAATACTTTCCATTGCTGACCCATGTGCTCTTAACTTAAGAACTAGCTCATGAAAAGAACTCCTTTGGTCAAGTAAAAACGTTTTTGGTAGAGGTATTAAGCAAAAAAAAAAAAAAAAAAAAAAAAGTGCCCAGAAAGCAGTAACGCTTATACATACATGCAGGTATGTATATGTGTGTGTATATATGTAGGCATGTATGTGTGTGTGTGCGTGCATGATTGGTTTGAAGACTAGGGTTAGGGCTTTTGTAATGATTTGCAGGTTTTAGGGAAACTAACTGATTTTTTATTCTAGCTGCCTCCTTCCAAAAGCTATGAAAAGCTCCTGAGTCCAGTTCTTTTTAACCATGGTACCTTTCATTTCACTTCTGATTTGTATCTTCATGAAGAACACCTGCTGGGAAGTATCTTTAAAATGGCATCTGAGAGAGACCACTTAGCGATCATTATACCTATAGACCTTTAAATAATGCATACATACAGTATAGTATAGCCCACAGATTTGCAGACTTCTCATCAGTCTATAACCATTACTAGTAGTGGTGGGAGTATGTATGAATATCACCAGGAGCAGCAGCAGGTTCCTGCTCTGTACCAGGCTTTGTAGCCCTTTGAAGGAGTGTTTGCACCACTAGTAGTATTTGTATCACAGTTCAGGAACCTGTGTTTTAATCACTTTGCTTATGAAAAATATTCATATGCTGAACAAAATTGACTGTGTTATCAAAGGCATGGAAATGAAAAATATGTATCAGCACCCTATTATGTATAAAATGGAGTGAAGATACAGATTTGCTTTGCACGATGAGTCTGGTGTGGATATACTTCCAATTTTCTCCTTCAGAAGTTTTTTTGAATATGTATGTTGGAAATATTTCTTTCTCCACTCTCTTCAATCTTCGGCTAACATACTATGTGACTTTGATGCATTAGATTTAATTCACCTTTTGAATATTATTCTTTCCCCCCCCCCCCTTTTAGCTCCAGCTCATGAATGATCAGGAGGAGAAATTGGAAGTGTGTTTTATTCACAAGCCCTTAGTAAGAGTTAGAATAGGGGACTAATGATGGTAAAGTCAAACACTTGTGAGAGATCCATGATGGAAGTTTGAATGATTTGTCAAATCTAGGTTTACTGCATGTCTGGAATAGTCTATGAAGTATATGTTGTCAGAGCTGAGCTGCTTGAGTTAAGCAGTTATCAACTGGGCTGGTACAGAAAGTAGCAAAACTGTTGCTGTACGAAGAAGTTGGAAACACTGCTGGCATACTTCACAAACTGAGCAAATGTTCAAGTTGGTTTTCCAGGATGTTTATGTATTTAGTGAGAAGACGGACAGGCACAAAAACAACTTCAGATCTCTTGTCAGTTAAAGATAACTTTCTGAATATGACCTACTGAAATACTTTCCTGCTCAATCTCTAAGTAAGCAGCTCTGGTGACTCTGCTGTTGCTGAGAGCTTCCTTGAACAGAATCAAAATGAATATGACTGATCAGAAATCTATTATCCAGAAATCATTTGGGAATACTGAACCTGAAACCTGTGGTTATTTCTATCGTCTATCCAGTAAGAAGACTTTGTGCAGCAGAAGAGGTGTGAACTTAGGTCACAAACGGACTAGAAAGATTCAAGAAATTGAAAACTGAAGAAGTAGCAGTGTATCAGAAATCTCCTCTGGTAGTAACACTTAAGGGACAAGAAGCAGAACAATTCAAAGGGACAAGAGAAGGAAGAGCGCTCTTTATCCATTAGAGCTTCAAGGAAGAGAATTAATATTTGAGAAGAAACATCAACTAGCTGGAAGTTGGCAAGTCAGATGGAGCTTCTGAATATAACCTGTGGATTCCATCCTTGAAGAAAACCTTCAATCTAGAAGATATGTGCTGGGTTTGCAGTTCTGGAGTACAGCTGTGGATAGCTGGGTAATTCATAAGATTTGCCTTAAGTTCTAACTTGTAAATATGTCTATGATTTTAACAGTCTCCTGGCTATTAGGTGTCTTCTGTCAAATTCCGTTTGTCTTAACTTTGAATTTGCAGGTGTTCAGTAATTCTAATTTTTTCTAATTGTTACCTGATTCCTACCTCTGTATATCCATAAATGTATGATCATAACATTTTTGTCTCTACAGTAAATTTATTCCAAAATTGCACATCTTTTGTTATTTCCTGAAGCCCTCGGAAGTCCTGGTGGTAGCCCTGCCATAAAAACCTATGTAGATAATTCTAATTCCATTTTACAGAAAGCCCTTTGGAAGTAGTATCAAATCCTTCTCCTGCCCTTGAAGTTCTTGGGCCAGTTTTTGTGATTTTATACTTTTTTTTTTTTTTTTTAACTTAAAACCAGGAGTTTCTTCTGGTGTATGTTTCCTCTTGTCTTCTGGATTTTCCATCGCCAAGGCCTGAGTCCCATGAAATCTTCGAGTATTGTGAACAGTCCTCTGAGTTGACTGGATAACTTATTAAAGCCTGCCATTATTTACATTCTCTGTTCCAAGTGATTGACTTACATGAAAGAAAACAGTGAAATTGGTTTTGTGACAGGTTTTGTCAATTCTGGGGGGAAAGAAAAGAGACTATGTTTTTGTTATTATCTCTTCAGTCATAAGCTGTCTGGTAAAAGTATAGCTCTAGTAAATACACCATCTTCAAGCAGAAGCGTGATTTTAGGTTGACAGTCTTAGTGTAATACATATGTTATACTTTATGCAATGAATTGTATATTTCTTATAAAAACAGGAGAACCAGGAGCATTAATATTCAACCATTTAACATATTTTGCCATGTTGTTATTGTTATGACTGTGTATTTTTCTTGCTGACCAGCAAATGTCTTCACTCAGAGACCCGCTGAGTCCCCAGTGAGGCTGTTTTCCTGCCAAGTTCAGAAATGTCTTTCTGCTGCTGATGCTGCCAGAGGCTCTGTTGTCAGATGATCTCTGCTGTTCATCTCAGAGGCCGAATGGCTGGAAGGGAGGAAAATCCCTTGTGCACAGCATAAGCAGGTGGAAGGAGGAGGGTTTACAAATGCAGTCTTTCTCAGGAAAACCCACCCTTCTGTGCATGTGTGTGTTTGCTGTTGTGTCTGAGGGATGAGTTATTCTTCCTTTCTCCTGTAATTTCTCACTGTTCATGAGGGAACTCTCTAATGCAATTAATAATGTAAACCTTCTCTTATGTTACTGCTCCATTTGCTAATGCTCATTCCAGCTAACTTCAAAGCTGTCCTTCCCTCAGGTTCGGGACCGTCCTTAAAATCAGTGATGGATTTAATATGGCACTAAACTAGGGAGTCTTGTTATTTAGTTGTATTCTTTGCCCATGTCACAGAAGCAGAATTTTCCCTATTTGCTGAACTTCTAATAATGGCAAGCTGACTCTAGCTATTTGTACTGCATCCATTAGTGCCAAAACTGAGCATTTATCTGTCACCTTAAGTTTGTATTGAAGATCTCTTTTAAATCTTGCTTAGGTTTCTAGAAGCTCTGCAAGTGAAGTCTGCAGGAGCCTCTCTCCTCCTTTATAAAAATCAAATGGAAAGATATGGGGGAGTTAATGTAAAGCTTCTGGTAAGTTGGTAAGTTGTAGCTGCCTCTTTTCAGCTTATAAGATTGCCCCTAGTCAGGCATGTCCTTGTCACCTGCAGTTTGTTAACTGAAATTAGAGGAGGAAAAACATGGTTGGGCTCAATGTGTGGGACACAGGAAAAAAGCAGAATGTGGATATAGAATATAAGTATCAAAACTGACATTTGAAATCCCCCATCTTACTCATTTCATGTTTCTCTTTGTTTTTCTCACTAACATGGAAGGATATCAGGTCCAGAAGGGCTACTAGAAAACATTAAACAGCAGTCAGTGTTTCTGAAAACATCATAAACTTCTGCACATTTTACTGCATTTCTTCTCTACTAGGTGATAGGTTTCATAGTGTGCCATGAGATACCCTTCCTTGCCTTTGGCAAAACTTTTGTAGGGAGGGGTAAAAGAGATGGTGAGTGTTCAAAGGAAGTATCCTGTACATCTACACTTCCCACATTTGTCGTATAATGTGGCTTTCTTGGTTTTTTCCCCCCCCTTCTTTATATTTTACAGTACAGGGAGTAAAGGGGCCAAAGTTAGTTATTAGGATGAAATGAACAGGCCTGGACATCCTGGCCTCATTTAGGAAATCTTTTTTTGCCTGCAGTTCAAGATCTACTCATCAATTTAATATCTGATTAAAAAAAAAAAAAGCCCACATGAAAATTAGTCAAAAAATTACCCTGAACTTATATTTTGCATGAATTTTTGGTGTTAATAGTCACAATGAACATAATTAGCATTTGCCCTGAAAAGCACACTTGGATATCAATAAAAAAAGCGATGAGAATTAATAAAATATGGAGATAGAAGCTGGAACTCTGATCCTACAAAGCCTTAGAGCAGATCACCACTGCAATCAGTGGTTGGTGATTAGCACAATACCATCTTAAAGAAATCCTATACCATTTGCATAATGCTCCCTCTTGTGTTGCAGAGCTCTCAAGGGAACTTAAGCTGAGAGTACTGAGGACAAGTTGTTTAGTGCATGGGTTGATTAGTGCATGATTAAATAAAGGAAAGCCAAAGCCATCCCCCAAAGCTTTGAACGTGAAAATCAGATGAAGACTGAAAAAATCATAATGAACAGTAGACATACGTTACAGTAATCATTCAGATTTAGACAAATGTATTTTGGTAAATTAGAACTGATGTTAACGGAGGTTAGCACAGACCTTTATGGAAAAGAACAAATACATCTCTCGTGTGGTCTACCAACATGAAAAGCCCAACAAAAAAATAAGTCAATGCTCCACTCCGTTTATGGCTAATGTAGGCAGCATGGAGAGTTTGAGCTACCTATGTACAGAAGCAGTCTGTTCACAGTGACAGTTTCCATGTCATTCAAGGGTCTCTGAGCAGCGTGCTTAAGTTTGCTGTGATGGATCAGAAGATACGTGTATACATAATAACTGAGTCTATGCTAACTTTGGAGAACAGTGTCCAAAAGACATTTGCTTTAAAGATGCCATTTTTAAAACTCTGTCCAGAAAATGTTTCAGGAATTCATTGAAGAGATCTAGAGGAGAAAGATAGATTTTTGAATTGCTGAATCCTATCATCACAGCAATAGGTAGTACAATTTAAAAATGTAGCAAGCCAGCACATGGGAAGAAAATGATGTCAGAAATTTTTATAAGTCTGTTCTTTAGTCAAAATACTGTTGTCACAAATATAATTACTTGCAGCATTTCAAAGACAGAATCAGAGTCCTAATCCTGAATTCAAGACGCACCTCTGCTTTCTTATGTTCTTTAAAGGACTCAAAGCAGATTACAAAAAAGAAGGGGAATTGCCTTCAGGGATTTAGAAATCCATGTTTGTGGATCTCAGAGACTTCATCCAGAACAAAAGTTGCTTTTACTGGTGTTTTATGAACACTAAACAAATCTCTTGCAAGCTTTCCTACGCAGCCTGGCTTCCTCCTTTTTTTTTCCACACCCTCTGAAGCCTAAGGCTCTTGTTACAGTTCTGCCAGAACCTTCAAAATACCTCATTGATTAGTCATTAGGATTGGATAGGGGATGGATTACGTTACACGTTACACAGCCCCTGACAACACTCTGATTTCTTCCGCTTCCCACAGCTGTGGCTGAGAAGATCTTGTCTGGTATTTGCACAGTCTTGCTCCTTGATTGAAAATGCTTTTTGTCATTTGTCCTGTTTCTACTGCTGCCATTTACGCTACTGAAGAAATGTAGGAGACCGGAGAGGATAAACTCTCTTTCTCCCTTGGTCCCAAAGAGTGAAGCAGTACATAAAAGCAGTTAGTTAATTTTTGAGTAAGTGAGAGTACTATCTGCAAAATTGATGGCGCGCTCAGTAGGGTGGACGGATGTACACAGCTAATCTGAACACTACTTTTGTAGT
>NW_020449741.1:204138-211609 GCF_003343035.1 Apteryx rowi | reverse complement strand
CAGTCCATTTAATTGGTAGACACTCCATATAATAATTTAGGAAGCTGCGTGCCGTTTTCTTGACTCCAAAGAGAACTGGACAAACTCAGAAAGGGGGTTGAGGGAGAAGGAAATATCCAGGTCTGTGATCTGTAAGTACCTACTAAGGAATGATGTCTGATAATTCTAGACAGCTCCTGAGTCCTGCAAAAGATATATAAGATCCAGTAGCTGGAAACTGAAGATAAAGAATTTCAAAATGAAATACGGCACAGGATTTCCAAGGGATATGGTAGATTGTCTAATTAATAATCAAGGCTGAATATCTTTGTAAAATACATGCTCTAGTCAAACCACAAGTCACTACCACAGTTCAGAAATTCCCAGATGAATGAAGTTATATAAAATTAACAGAACGTTTTTTCCTCACCTTAACAAGTATGGAAGAAGCTTCTGTGGCTTTATGTGCATTGGTTAGTGTTGCTATAGGATTTTAAGAGGTCTTCCATAAATACTGTCTTTAAAATACTTCATGAGTTTCATTAAACTATTCGACGCCACCTTTTAAACTTAAAAGGAATGCCAGTAAACAATTCCAATGCTAGACAAGATAAATCTCTTCAAAAGGTTAATATGCATACATTCCTGCAGCTAAATTTTACCAGTTGACTCCCCAGATACTATTTTGTAGAAAGGAAGCACAAATAATTTCTGTTGAATGGGTATTTTTAAACAGGAATAATCACTCGAAAGGAAAGTTTGGTTTACAGAAATCCTGCCTCTGCCACAGCTGTAATATTGGTATTTGATGCCATCCTTTTCTGCAGAAACAACTCAACACCTTGGACTTCAGCTGAACTTCATTTAAGAGGAATTTCTAGCAATTAAAAATCAATTTAATATTTTCCTTGGCCAGATGTTATCAAAATAAATACTAAAAATGTTTATTCCTTCACACAGAAAAGTTCCCACTGTCCAAAATAAAAAATAAAAAAAAGCTAAATGGAGAACGTATGGGTATTGAAACGTAGTCTCAGTTTATCACTACTTGTGTGTTGTCTGTTTGTATTGTCTACTTGGATAAGGAAACTGTTTAGGGCAGGGATCTTGTAGTCATATCCATCAAATAATTCATTTTTAGCATACTGTTGGTGTTAAACAAATGACAAAATGATGATATATAAGTTCCTATGATAGGTGCAATATAAAAACAAGAGGGATAGCATAAGCAGATATTTTTCCTTGCCAACTTTTCATGTGGAAGTGGTAATTTTAACTCTTTCTCGCACGTAGCAGCATCTAGCGTTTCTTCAGTTTCTTGACTCATCAGTAGACTTTAAATTATTTGTGGATTTATAAATACAGAAACGTATTTTTAATTTAACTTCGGGCAACCACCTGTCTTTTTCAACAGGAGCTTTAACAACTCCATTGACCTCAAACAAGCTGGCTTTCGGAGAAAGGAGAATGTAATTAATCTCAGATCACCTCGCCTCAAGGATGCCTGCTGGACCTTTTGAGATTACAGTCAAGAAGTGTGGGTAATACCATGAACTCATCAGGCTTTGCAATTTAATGGGTTTTAATCAGTGCTGCTCTCATTATTATAGTTTATTATGTGTATGGGCAAAACATGAGAAAACTTTATAAATGTCTTTTATATACCCTCTAGATTATATGAAATTAAAACATAATACTTGCATGTAACAAGGAATGAACCAAAATACGTCATAGCATAAGCTGTCTCTCACCCTGTACCTGTCTGTTACTTTCTCTTTTTACCTGATATTGTAAATGTTTATTCCTATTATCTTTAAATACACACGAAGTAGCAATCAAGTTTGGCAGTATGCTATTTTTGCTTTGGATAACAGTGCAACTTTTAGCTGAACAGTTCACATGAAGGACAGTGGGAGTCAAGGCCAAACATGTTGGTCAGCTGCTTGAGTTTTAGGTTTTCGGAGGGATTTTTTGCATTCATCTTTGTCGTCTATGTGTATATGTCCATTGCATCCACTGCACTCTGTTGGAGCTGCTGTGGGTGGAGAACGCTTGAAAATCTGACTAGTACATTCAGATGTCTCATGAGAGATTGATTTTTTGGTGATCTATGCCATAATTAATTACAGACCAGACAAAATCATTATTTCTCTGTCAATTCTTCCTTTTTGGGAGACAAGCAGCCTTTTTTAACATAAATGTGGCTTTCCCCAAAAGATGTCATGCAGTGAATCTGTAGTATGCTAGCAATACAGTTAGGTATAATAACATAACGTAGGATGGAATAGTAACGAGACTTAAGGTTGTTAATTACAGACGAGATGTGATATTCCCATTGCAATTGTGCTGTGAGCGTAGGTATAAACTGCTTTCTCTTTGTATAACTTGAAGCTTTTAGGATCACTGATAATAATGACTTCTTCAAGAGCTCTCAATCAAATGTATAGATTAGGAGGCTTTTGACAAATGGTGAGCTCAGTCCTCTATGCTGCCAGGTTAGACTCGATACGGGAACTGGAACTGGACACGAGAGGTTCCTTTCTGCTGCCTTCATACTCACACTGCACAGTCTAAGGTCAGCTGAGTCTAAGACCTGGCAGAGTACTTGGAGATTTGCCTGCAGTGGTTTTCTATAGCTATTCTGCAAAGGGGAGTAGCTGGGACCTATCCAACTACACCCGTTTTGGCATGTCCCTTACATTGACAACTCTATTATATTCAGGAAGTGCCAGTGCACGGAAGGCAGACTGTCTGGCACATAGGTGCTTTACATTGCCATAGAAAGATGAAAAGTCTGAGATCAAATGCAGACTCTGGATCTGCATTTAGCCCTCGAGCTCCTTTATTCTAATTTCAGCTCCAGCACTCTTCCCCTGTGTGGTCTTTGCGGTCCACTTAGTACGTCTGCCTTGGTTTCTTCGATCTATAAAACAGAGATAATATGCACAAGAATTTCTAAGACCTGATAAGCATTTCTTAAACATGAGTTACTGAGTATATTGCTGTTAATCTTTGGTTTTATACACTTTGAAGATAGATATTTCTTTAAAAATCATTAATATGCATGTATCTGTAATCCCACAGAGTTCTTTATTACTTCTGTTTGCAGGGTATGTTATTATGTACAACTCACTGACTCAGTATTTAATTTTCATTTGCTGCATGGAAAAATTCCCAATTGTCTGTGTTTTTGCAAGACCTTTTTTCTATTTTTTTTTCTAGATTGTAAGATTTTTCTGGATAGGATCACTTTTGATCTTACTGCCTTTGTGTAGTCACACATTTAGACATTTATACTTGGAGTTTTAGATGCTACTTCAGTACAAATACACATTCACTATTAATGATAGAAAATGACCCTGTTTAGGCTATGAGAATTTCATCTACCTTAAGCCCTGTTTAGTTTGCATGGACTACAGAAACGTTTTCCGGTTGGTATTGTATGCAATTCCTTGATTATATATAACCAGGATGATTTTGTTCCTCCTCTGTGAAAATAAACCATACAGTTTCATTTTGTTTCACATTTTTCCCCAAATGCTACCTCAACAGATTTTTCTATAAATTCTGGTGAAAGGAACATTTAAATCTAAGTAAAAAACTGTTTACGTTGGATTGTTTACAAAAACCATGAGGACACTCTTATTCCTTTAAATTTTTATAAATCTTGAAAAAAATGAATTTGAGGCCTGAATTACCCTATTATATCTTTTATAGACCCTATATTATATCTTTTCAATTGAGGACATGCTTGAAAATAGTACATATCATATTTCTTCACTATATGTGGGGTATTCTAGACACAGTGTCTGAAAAAACAGTTGGATTCATCTGTTTTAGTGCTTTTTTCATGTATGCAGGTAAAATAGCTATATGTAAGTACTAGTATTAGTTCACTAATAACTTACCAATAATTACTAATTAGTTTACTAGTACTAATTCAGGGGATATTTCTTTTCTGGATATTTAATAAGCAACTTGGACATTCAGGTTAAACATTTATCATTTTCCCATTTTTGAGGACAATATATGGGTCACTAGGATCAGAAGGTTATGTTAGGTTTGCTTATTTGCTATAGTGGGATAGTGAGACTTGTATTATAATAAATCCATAGAAATGTAAGTGAGCATCTCAATTCCTCTGTGAATGAAATGTTTCATGTTTTCTTCTATCATGAAAAATCTATTTCCATGTCTACCAAATAATGTAGTATTGGGGATGATTTTCTAGGTAAATGGGCCTTGAATTTTGCTATGAACAATACACTCATGTATAACTTTGTGGGATATCCCTTTTTTTGGTCACAGTGTTTGCACCACTTGTTGTAGCATTGCCCAGTTGAACTTCAGAAAGACTATATACTTTGGCTTGTTCAGTTTGCCTAATAAGAGCCAATATTTGGGATTCCAGTGACATAAACTATTGAAAGGGCTAACTAAAGGAAAGGCAGCTAACAAGATACAAATAACAGTTATTAATAACTTTTGCAGGAGAGGTACTATGAAGTATTGTTTGCTTATAAAAACAGATCTGTTAAATTATTGTGTTTTAGACTAAACCAGCTGTACCGCAAAATGCAGATTTAAATAGTGTTGTAAAATCCATATGTCTTTTCTGTCCAAGTTTTTCAACATTTAAGCCTTTAATAACAATGCCCTGTCTGAAAACCTATCCTTTATTTTAAGCTGTTAATTTAAGCAATTGTTTGTCTAGCCTCCTTTTGCCACCAGACTGAAAGCGTTTGTCTATAGCAAATGGGCTATAGAGTTCTCTTGGCTCTCTCTTTGCCTGGTTTTTGTGTAAGTTCCCCCCCCCCCCCAAATCTCTGCATGAAATGCTAATTCATTGCTCAGGAAAAGCTCTTTATCTATAAAGCAACGGTAAAAGGTGTCTGTTTCAAGAATCCAGACACCTAAGTTGTCCATTCATTGTGTTTTTAAGTGTCTATTCTTGACATGTAGAAAATCTGAGGGAGAAAAAGTAAGAAGACTGGACTTGGATGAATGGCACCTAGAGTACAGCCACACTGTAGTTTCCTGACTCTTAATATTTATGCAACTAACACAAATGAGCACAATTAGCCTGAAGTCCTGTGTCAACTCATTAGTCTCAGGCTGAAGTCTTGCCACAGTAATGAAAAGAACACATCCCTACTATCTGTCATTTTACTGAAATAAATCCTGAGATATCAGTTTGGCCATTCGTCTTGTGTGATGGGGTGCAGGGTCTGTTCTGCATGCTTAGAGGAGACAATATCACCAAATAAACACTACTGAAAGGCCATTAACTACCAGAGGAGTAGCAGAGAACACGGCTCTGTTCTTATTTTCACAAACATAAATCAAGTATCTTTCTGAGGATAGCCAGGTTGTAGTAATGTGATAGTGGATGCTCCAGCTGTGAAAGCTATCACAGCTGTGATGTTTCTGTGAATTGATAGCACTGGAAACTCCATCGTCAAGCAGATCTAGGTTTTGGAGAAATTTGGGATGCTACAAAGGCAAGTTTAACTTTTGATTATATTTTTTGCCCATAACTTTGCTCCATAATCTTGAAATATTTTATTTTGTTTAAAAATTAGAAATGGCAACTATAATTGTAAACCTAGGACAGTTTTGATTTAGACTTAAATCTCAATTAGTTAGAAAAGCCTTGCAAGCGGAGAGAGAGAATCCTTCAAAGAATTTTAGAGGTGCTTAATTTGAATATTTCTGGTCATCAGGTGACTGAACAGTTACTTTTGCATATAATAAAATCTAGTTTAGGCATTGAGTTACAAAGGTAGTAGCAGCTTGGCTGATTAAGAAATACCCCTTGGTCAGCTGCTATGTTCATTTCTTCCAAGGATGTAAATCACTTACCTAGCTTGTAAACCATTCCTATTCCTAGTGACCGATTCAGATTTGCCTCTTATGAGAGAACACCTAAATGAAAAACTTTTGCATTTCAGATATACGTAAAGAATTTAACTCACTTATTTGCCTTTTCTTTGTCAAGAATAGTAAAGCATGTCCTTGATATTTCAGAATCCCTCTGCTTTCTCAACTAAGAATGTGAAAAGCAGTATCCTTCACAGGTAGGTTGTTCACAAGGATATTTCACAAGAGGGCATCAAGATGAATAATAATGTAATGAATTTTTCTGGTCACAGCAGCAAGAACTGGCAAATGCCGATAACGTGCGTTTTGGAGCGTTGCTTCCCATTTCAACCCCCTTGTTAGAATCTCTACAAATGTACCACATGAAGTGAATGAGTATCATATGAATCTCAATTTGCCTTTTATAGTGTATATGCTGTTAATGCTGGAGGCTGCCTCTGGTTTCTGGCAGTGTGTTGCTTTTCAGAGTGTGCTGCTGCTTATAGCAATCTATTGATTAATCTCTCTGATTGTGCTGCTGCTTTCAAAGGCTCAGGTGCTGGATTTTTTTTTTTTTAAGACTTAAAATGGCAACTTCTGACCTCTGGTTTTATCTGTTCCCTTGTCCCTGTCTGAATAGGTCCTTCTCTGCTTTCACTGTAGTAGCTATGGCTACCTTGATCTTGAAAATATAATTAAGTATCTAAATTGAAACACCTATTGTGTGGATGCAAAGGAGTGCCTGATTTTCATAGGTACTAAGAAGAAACTTGCAGGTCTGAAGGTGTTTGGAGGTTTTACATTAATAATTGGGTGGCAAAATTAGGTTCTAACACTTCTGGCTGGAAGTTGACCCCCTCCGTCAAAAAAGATTCTTTCTAGCTCAGACCTCAGGCTGAACAACATCCAATTTAGATAATACTTCTTTGGTTTTTGTCAGATGCTGGAGAACTTAGAAGTTTAAATACGAAAGAACTGAGTAATTGTGACCATTGTACTCTTTATGCTGAAGGCCTCTCTAGTTTGTAGCTTAACGTACTCAAACCTGGGACGTTTGCCCTGAGTTAGTTTGCTTTTTTGCCCAGACCGTGCTGTGCAGACTTGGGTTTGGATTTCAATTAGGATGAACTAAATGGACCGATATATGGGAACAGCCAGATTTGCTGATTCTTAACCCAGATACACAGGTCTTGGAGAGAAGCTGGCTTTGCAGCAGGCAGTATGACTTTGCAGCTTGCTTGAAGACGCTGTGCTTTGGCCGTGGGTCTGCTGTGTAGCTGTCATTCTGCAGCACCGAGCGATCAAACCTGCGGATCCCGGGCGTTTTGCGTGCTGCCCTTCCGCGCAGCCGACGCTTCGGTACGGTCCTTTGTGTGGCCGTAGGCCTCGAAGCAAGAAACTAACCGCGGATGGGCTTGATCTTAAATGTACCCGCTGCCCCCCACGTGTCTGGGGAGAGACGCGGTGATGGCTCGCCTGGGGAGATGTTATCGTGGATGGGGTTAAAGCCTCCCCAGCGGGCAAACTGCCCCCGTGCGGGGAGCCGAGTGGGGCACGCTGCCTGCCCGGCTCCGTCTGGCGACCGCGAATGTCCCCATGGTCCCCGCCGCCCCTTCGCGGCCGGCGGAGGCCG
>NW_020449741.1:108860-203162 GCF_003343035.1 Apteryx rowi | reverse complement strand
GAGGCGGTGCCTGGCGGGCCGCCCGTCCGCAGGCTCCGGCTCCCCTCCGCCGAGCCGCTCCCCTCCGGTCCCTCGCGGCGGCCGTTCCCCCGTCACATCGGCGGGAGGACGAGCAGGCCTGTGGCAGCCGGCGGGAGCGGCGAGTGCGGGGCGGTGCGCGGGGAGCTCGGGGGGGAGCGGAGCGGAGCCCCAGCATCCTTCTAGAAGAGCAGCTGCCCGCGCTGCGGCGGCCGCGCCGCGCCTCGCCGCCGGCCCCCGCGGCCTGCTGCGCGCCGCAGCGCGGGCCCTGTGCTCTCGGGCGGCTCCCGGCGGCGCTTGGGCACGCCGCTGCCCCCGCGTCCTCTTCGCGTCCCGCTTGCTCCCTGCAGACGCGTCCTGGGGACTTTCCCTTTCTTCGCTGGGGGAAGATCAATGAGAAAATGGCCATCTCGCTTGCTCCCAAGACTTGCACTTTATTGCCCCTACGCACAGGATCGGTTTCTCGCGCATCGCCGGATGCCTAAAGCCAAGTCGGCAGATGCTGCTGCAGCTGGCTTTGCCCATTTAAAAGGAGGAAAGAAAAAATTGAACAAAAAAGAGCTGCGATTCTGTGAATTTGTAGAATTTAGCTTAGAATACCAACCAGAAACACAGACCACTTGAAATTTGTGCTAGTTTGTGGTCAAAAAACATACTTTAAAGATCTTGTTTACTTTCTGCCCTGCACTTAACCTGCCTTGGGAATGGTGGCCAGTTTCCCTATAGTGGTCTGGTGCAGCAGTAGAGCTTTTTAAATCTCAACAGTGAGCGGTTCGTTTGGAGCAAAAAATAACCTTTATAGAGTTTGCCATTTGATTTTTTTGAATCTTATTTTTACCAAGCCTGCAACTTGAACCTTAATAACATAATTTTTCAAGTTAGAGCCAGCAGTTTCCGGGGGTACAGCTCTGCTTTCATGTAAGCTGTGCCAGAGAGCATTGCTGCTCAGCTGAAGGGGGAATTTGAAAGTGGATCATAAGACAAACAATTCCCTCTGATGGAAGGAAAGCAGAATCCTTGGGTTACTGAGACATGGCAATAGCCAAATGAGAGAAGGGAGGTAACTTCTTTTCTGTCTGCTTGCTACATTTGCTGCTGTCCCTGCTGAAATCAAGAGCATTTTTTCAGCTATAAATGAGGTCTGTGAATCACAAGGTTTGCTCTGTGACCTCCTGAAGTAACAGTCCATGAACTGGGATTAAGGATTGATGGTGGAAAAAGTTCATCATCTGCCACATCATCCTCATGTCTTTACATGATTACTTAAAAAGTGTTTTTTAACCTGAAGTCATCATGTTTCTTTTGGCCATCTTTTAGACTAGGAAAGAGCAGAAGACTAAGATGACTACTTTTAGACTTAATTAGTCTTTCTAAGGGTCAAATTCTGATTTGATAAGCAGTAATTAATGAAATAGATTTTGAATTCAAGAAGAATGTAAAGCACCATAAAACATTTCACCAGTGTTCTTGTTTCTTAATAATCGTATACAAGAATCTTCTGAACTTAAACATGAGGAGGATACTCATGATCTATTACTAAATACTGAAAGCTAGAGCCAGTCAATTAAATTTTTAATCCTAAATTTTAGTTATTTATCAATGGACTAATAACTACTTTTTTAAAATTCTTATGCTTATAGAGATTTAAAAATGATTCTGAGTACATGAGACTTTACTTATTAAACCTTGCATAGAGCCAATATTTTGTAGTTTCTGAGAAACCAAAATTTTCGAAAGTGCAGTATTTGTAGAAATAGAAAACATGCTTTTTTTGAGAGTGAATGAATATTTTCCCTCCACACAATCCCTATTGAAAGGTCATATATGGCATATACTGCTGTTACTTCCCTTTGCATATAACAAAAAATACATCATTTCTCTGCACCTGTTTTCCATATGATGCTTATTGTGTGATAAATTACATGAGTTATGGAGGTGAAAATCTGTATGTATTACAGAGAATTCTGCTTTCCATGAATTAATCGCAAACCAAACAAAAATAAATAAATAAAAAAAACCCAGTTTTCACACCAGCCTGTGCATTGCTGTTATGTAGCAGTGCCCATAGTAACCAGGGAAAGTCCATCCCACTCCCTCATGCAGGGTTCAGCTTTGTATGCTGTGCCTTAGCTGGAGTCTCTGCTTTGCCACTTTAAATGGGAGGATCCTCCTTTGGGAACTGGATTTAATCCCAGTCGTGACTTCTCTCTGTATATTACTCCTAATTATAAGAATCACAGTGACATAGAGATATTGGGAGTTGAAGATGAAAAACAGATCTTTTCTGTATAATATTGTCAAAAGGCCCCAACTTCTCATTACTTTATATTAGTTTATTAATTTAAAATTAGCTAAACCCACAAGTGGGCATTGTTCTGTGGCATTAAAAGGTGCATTGTATTCTCTTGTTAATCACTACTGCAGAACCAATAAATCTTGCTGTTACCTGTTTATGAAGAAATTGTTTGTGCCCAAACAGGTTTCTCTAGGTATGTTTTGTTAAATTAGGGCTGCTATTAACAACTCTCATTTTGCTTTCACTAAATCCTCTAAAGGGAAGGTTTCCCTCTCAGTATGTTTCTGCCTCTTTCTTTAAGAGGATTGTATAGATTAGCTTCTGGCAAGCGTTGTTTTAAAAGATAAATAGCACTTTATTTTCTGAATGCTTTGACTGCAGAGTGACTCAATATTTTCCACTTGTCCTAAAATAAGACAGAAGAAGCACCTAGGCAAATAGACTGAAAATAGAAGTTGATTGAAATGAGGCAGTGCTGTCAGTCCCTGTGAGTTTGGGGTTTAGTACACAGCGTTTCAGTTTTCCTTGACCTCCAAGCTGTTGGGGATGTGGGATTACACCAAATTTTCAGTGTTTTCATTTTCTTCCATTTGTTTCATACTACGTATGAATGTATGGTAATTATTTCATGCATGGTATTTGAAGTATTGTATGGTAATGCATGGTATTTATTTGTTGTTTTTAGCTTGATCCGTTAAGGAAATGAAGCTTATGTGATTGCTCTGTCAGGTGGTCCTCCCGAGGTCCTCCTGACTACTCGGAAGGAGCATGGGGGGGGTAGGGTTGTTGTGGCAGGATGAGAAAAGGGCTAGGAACACCAGTCAAAAATCCCTACGGAAAAAAACAAGCTTTATTTGGTCCACTGTTAGTGTTAACCACTTATTTTATGTAAGCTGCTTTTCTAATCTTCTGGATTCTTTTTCTGCTCTTGAAGAAAACCACCACTACTAAATTTGGACACGTACATGCCTTAACTACCCGTTTCTGAAGAGAGTCAGTCATGTTTGGGCCCTAATGCTAAGATTAGTGTGCAAGTATAAATGTGTTTAAAAGCTTTTGCAGACTATGAAAACAGAAGCACAGAATCAATCGATGTGCATTAGAATCGCTCTTTGGAAGTCAGAAGACCAATGCAGATCTCCAGGTGTGGAGCTGGCCCCTGGCCTCTTGTAATATGACAGCCACTTACAGTGAAATTTAATTATCACAAGGGAAGGATAGTGACTGTCCAGAGAAGCCAAAGTGCATTAATGGCGAGATAAAATCTACAACTGATCGATGACTTGCAACATCACTTAATGCTCATTAGAAGTTTTAAACTGAATGTTCATTTAACATACATATACATATGGCATAAAATTAAGTTCTTTATACTGGTTACCGAAAGGCTTTTGTGCTTAGCATTCTACACTGAGGCAATCTAATGCCTAGAAGCAACCTCCATTGGAAAATGGCTAAAGAAACCTCTATCTCAGTAAATGTGACTATTCTAAATAATGGCTGTTCTGTCTGTGATAGTAGATCTGTTTCCAAGCCTGAGGAGTAGAAAGGTTTTGTTAACACTACCTACATCCGAGTTAGTTTGGGCTTCCCTGTTCAGCTCTAGGGACAAGGTTGAAATCCCTGTGGAGAATTGAGGCACTGGTGTGTTGCCCTATAATGTAGTCTTCCAAACTATGAGGATGGATGTGTCTCCAAAGCCCTGTCAGAACTGACTTGAGAGATGGGGCAGTGCTGCTCCAAGTTGGCTGGGGATGTGACATGTGCTTCTCTGGTAGCACAGTGATGTAGTTTTTGCTGCAGCACTGTGAAGTTCCCGGTAGGCTGTCTTTGAGAGTTCATCTTCGAGGTTTCTCTGCGTACGTATCTGTGCTCTGGGTACTTTTCTGAAATGGATGCGCCTTTGCTGGCGTTGCCACTGTGGGACTCCTTTTCTCTAGGTACACGGGTGCCATCCTTTCCCGGTTCTGCAAAACAGCAACATCTCTGTCTTCTGAAAGCATGTTGCCGTGGCCATCACTTCCCCATTATGGCTCGCTGTTCCCATTGCTATTTTGCAGTTTAAACAATTTGCCTCTAGGGTTTTGTTTGGAGATCTGTGGGCAATGCTTTGGGAAGAAACCATCCTTTTGTGAGATGGTAGGATTGTAGTTGTTACAAATTTCCATGTGGCTTAAGGTACCTAAAGAAAACTTAAGCAGGTTGGCACTATCTCCTATCTGCATCTTAAACATAAAGTCCTTTAAAAATCTGGCCTCCCCAGTTCGTTAAGGGATACTTTGGATAGTGTCTCTCCCTCTTACACAAATACTGTTTAATGAGATGGTGAGGAAAGGTTGTAAAAGTAATGCTTTGTGCTCAAATGTCTGCTCTTCTCCACTGTGGACACTTTTCCCTTTTCTGCTTTGTCTTTTCTATCCCTGTGAAATTACAGTCTGGGAAGGCGCTTTCTCTTTTGCCACTTGGAAATCTGACCTCACAAATAGCTGATTGATGGGAATTTCTGCAGCTTGATGGTGATCTCATACCATCAAAGGAGAAAAACATGCAGGAATAGCAGATACCAGATAAAGAAAGGCTTTGCCTTTCAGGTGGGTCCTTTCCACTGTGTCTGTTTAAGAGTAGCTGGCAATCATGGCAATGCAGGCTTAGTTAACAACTGTCTGTGTACAAGATCTGTCTGTATATTCTTCAGACCCCTGTTCTCCCATTCCTGATGTCCGTAGGCAGCATCGGATTTCCCTAAAAGAATGAGCGACACAGTCTGTGTAATTATTAAAGGGTTCTTCCAACTTACCAAAAAAAAAATTTGAAAGCAATAATCTTGATTTACAAGAGCTGTTGATCCTGAAAAAAATATGAGATTCTTCATTTTCTTGGAAAATACTGTGATATTTCTGATGATTATTTTTTCTACTGAGTGTGCAACTGTCAGATTTCTCATTTATGAGACTTTCCTCCTTACTTGCTGTAAGGTTCCAAAATATATCCCTTCAAATTTTCAGAAGTTAAAAAGCAACATTAAAAACAACATGTGTCTGTAAAGCAATCACATCTCTTCTGGGAGAGAAAAACTTTAAATCACTGGAGCATTAATTACCTTTTCCCATTTTTCTGCTATGTCTTTTTTCAGGGATATCACTTGAATATGGTTCAGAGTTGATAATAATACTGCAAATTATGATTAAAACACCACACTGAAGATGATAAAAATTAACTTGATATATTAAAAAAAATAAACAATAACAAAAAATGTTCTGGAGAAACTCATGTTTCAAATTCATACCTAAGGAGGCAAGCACTGGTTATAACAGTTCTCATTTTCTTCTTTCTTTCTTAAATGGTAAAATAAACATAGTAGCCATCCTTACCAGCAGTGACAAACTAAGTCACTCCTTTGGCCCATAATTAGCTTGTCCACTGTGTTAAAGATGGTAATACTTTGACTATGAACAGAACTTTCTGTATGGAAAATTGCACCAATAAAAGTAATTAAAACTGTAAAACAACTTTTCATTGTGTGTATCCTGGTCCAGGGCTAGACTCAATGTTAATACAAATAATAATGGTAAAAATAATTCCTTTCCCCTAAGATGAAGTAGGGTCATTCACTGGGAAATAAGTAAATGATGTCTTTTCTCTAGTCACATGTGGGGGTTCAGAACTGCTTCTTCAAGTTTAAGAACTATTTGCTGTAGTTTTAATTTGCTTCCTTTTCTGCTCCTCTCTTCTCTCACTATGGCATGAGGCAAAAGACCATCTGCAAAGGTGCAAGAGCAGAAGCCACTTTTTTCTTCTCCCACAGGATGATTTTAGTATTAAGAAAGGCAGTCTGGCCTTTTTTATTTACATCCTTGTTTGTGCACCACATCATCAGAAATTATAAAATGGGTAGACACTTGATAGAGTTTGTATCTGAAACAACATAGCAATTAAAACCAGCCTGACGGCAGTGCAGCAGCTTGAAAAATACAGACTGTGCTGGTCTATTCCTGGGACTTGTCTCCCACTGAATCTTTCTCAGTGACATACTAGTCAGCTCTGGTTTTGTGATGCAGGGAGATGTGGAAGAGATGTGTCTTTCAGCTAGTGAGAAACCAAGCTGGTCTGACCTAGGGGTACCAAAGGACTTAGGAATAACGGTTTGCCCACAGAGGCATGTGAGCAAAAAAAAATGTCGCTATGAATCAAATTATTTATTCTGCAACCTGAGGAAAAAAAAAAACAAAGTCTGTTCTTTAGTTTGTGGGTGAATGAATATTATATTGGATGAGCTATATAAGTATCAAGCAAATCAAATTCAGACTAAAAGTTAAAACACAAGATAGAATGCTTTGGGGTTAGGCAGAACTGAAAATGCTCTCGTAGATGTAGAAGGGTGTCCTTCCTTCTACTCTTTTGATCATCTCCCCATAAAAAGTTTGTGTGCAGATATTTTGTCTATATAAAAACTGTATAGACTTCTCTTTTTAGCATATTAGAGATGCTGGTGTTTGACAAACAGTTGTGGGAAAGCCACTTGGTATAAACACCTAATTAGGTATTCTGAACTTTTCTAATAAATTGTAGGAAATTTACACTTATTAAGCAAAATAACTTAGAAGACTCTAAGTTCACCAGTTTTATTAACTTAAAGCTAACAAAATAGGTTTGTGACAAGCCATAGAAACTGACCATATGATGAGCGTTTCTGAATTGCTTCCTTAGAGCAATCAAGCTTTCAAAATGTAATGCCCATCAATCTGAGGACATTACCCTCTGGTAATCTTACATGATTTTTGCTATTCTTGGAGGAAAAATCTCTATCCAAACATAGATCCTTCATACAAATCCTCTTTGTCGCTCATGCTTATGGCAGTTTATTAATATTCATAAATAGCAGTGTGTTATTAAAAATTACCTTGAAAGAAAATAATAACTCATATCGTTTGCTCAGATCAATTTTAATTTAAAGAGCAATGCAAAATAATTTTCCAGATGTTAGTTACCTGAGGCAATGGTCAGGTTTCCCCACAACAGGCTTACCTACATAAGCCAAACTATAATCCCCAAGTATACTTTGATGGGATGTTTTTTTCTCTTGATGAAATTAAGCAGTCTGCTTCATGGTCGCTTTCTGTTCGTGGCTCAGCAAGTGGATTTTTCAGAGATGTTTTAGGGGCATGCTATGTATATAAAGGCAGATCTTAGCATTTGGATTTCGGGAAGTAGAATCAGAAGAGAGAAAAGTCAAGGTCTGAGAAGATTCAGACTTCTCACTGTACTACCATTGCAGATGAATTTAAATAACATTGACAAGTGAAGTTTGAAAAGGAAAAAAAAAATTCACTAGCTGGTCTTCACTAAGCCACAACAGCAGAGGTAGTACTTTTCTGAGAATGATGCAAAGTTTCATCAAGGAAACACACTCTGACAAATTCCTACTTTCTCTTTTCTCGCCTCGGGAAGAGAGAGAAGAGCTATCGGATGGTTGCTCTGGCATGGAGCTTTTATACTGTCATCCTGCTCCGTTGTCGTAGGTTTTCATGGCTGCCCCTGACGAGACTGAACAGCCTAGATCCTTTCAGGACACTGACAAGAAACCATCGAATGTCCTAGACAAGAAGACCTGTTCTATTCCTGTTCCACTTCTCCTTTACTGTTTAATGCTGCTAACTCCTGCCTGGTCCCAGAGTTCACTGGGGCAGCACTGCTCAGATGGTGCCTGCTCAGGACTGGAGCGAAGTCTGAGCAGCCAGCTGGATCCTCTCCTGACTACCACGGTGGGAACCTGCTTGGCATTTCTAAGTGACTGCACCATGTGTACCAAAATAACTTTTTTTGTCACAATGCACCTGTGAGCCTTGTAGGCTGGATTTCAGCCTGTGCTCTCCTTTGCAGCTCTTCCTTACTGCTGTGTGAGAACGAATGAATGTGTGTAGGGTTGTCATTTCATCTGTCCACTTCTCGATTGTCAGTGATTTCCGTTCTAGGCTAGGGAGGCCAGTCTTTCAATTAGATATAGCAGTCAGCTTGAGATTGCACATTGATGGCGGGAAAATTGACAGCTAATCAGCTATTTTTCTGCATGTCCAGCGAAGCCATGCATAGTTCCTGGCAAGTACTACCATTGCTTCATATCATGTGAACAAACAAGGTGATATGAAATTCCTTCCTCTCTGTCAGGAGGTGGTTAGCTTTCAAAATTGGTGCATTGATGTTTGTCTGCAGTTACTTTGTAGGCTTTTGGGCTACAAGTATGAGGTCCAGAATGATGTCCTGAGAGCTGTTCTTACTTGTCAGGGTGGACTCCTTTACTTCGGATGTCAACAGAAGTGTTAGGTCTTTTGTTCCTGAGCTGGCTGAGGAGATAGTCTCCACTGGTCATGGAAAGCTGCTGCTGTCTGCCCCTCTCTCTCCTGCTCCAGGCAGGATGTGATGCTCATCTAGGTCTGGGAAAGACAGTTTTAGACTCTGTTTTTCTTTCCCTTTCTATCTGGGGCTTGGCCATCACAACCTCAACGCACTCCACTTCGTGGCATGAATGCTAGTTGCTTCTCACTGCTAGAACAAGCCTGTTCATCCCCTGGAAAGGGGCTGTGGGAGTTATCAGTATGAGAAGAGGCTTGGCAAAATGAACCAGTGTTCTATCATGTTTGTCTCTCCTGTTCACATGTCAGTCCTGGTCATCCTGAATTATTTACTGGATCTAAGGGTATCCTGTCTTTCTCTTAGCTTTTTCACTTGTGTTCCTCTCACTGGTGCAAGGTTCCCCAGTGTTGTCAGAACGATTGCCCTCAAATTCCCAGAAGCCCTGGCCGAGGCAAGGGACCCTGCTCCTCAGTGGGCCCGGAGCTGAGCTGATGACGTAGAGCCCACCATTGAACTGCTGATGGACTGCAGCTCCTCTAGCTGTCTGCGAAGGGGAATTTTCTGGTTGCTTCAATAATACTCATTTGGAGGATGAGTGAGATTCGAATCCATATAGCTCTTCTTCCCCATGTGATGTTTTTTGTGGAAAGGGTTTCCTGTCCGACACATTCCAGGTTTCTCCCAAAAGATACTTCTAGAATTTAATTTAAAACCAGAAAATTAACTAATCTGTTTAGGGGAGGGAACTTCGACATACTGGACTGAAGCATCTTTGCACACTCTGCATATTAAGAGGAGTTTGTCATTTTGGTGTGTGTCCCCCCCCCCCCCCCCCCAATCTCCCAGGTCTGTTAGGTGTCCCGACTAGGGGGATATGAACAGGTCAAACACACAAAGACAAGACGATTAAATTGGATAATGGATGATAGAAAGCCCTGTTACGAGACTGCTGGGGGAAGCTGGTGCCTCTGGAGGTATCTGGCTCCATCAGAGTTGCCCTGCTGAGGATTGTCCCCACTTAGGATAGTTGTCAAGTGACCATCTAGAGCTCTAGCTGTGCTTTTATCAGTCATGGTGCCTTCGTGGAGGCAGAGGTGGGTGGTTGCAGCTGACCCTTATGGTGCAGAACATCCTGGGATCTTGTTCAGTGGCAATCTACGTAGGGACAAGCTCTGGAAATCGGAAAAGAAAGTTACCTCTCAGCGATCGTGTTTTTTCAAGGTGTGTTGACAGGTGCATATTAACAGCTTTGTCTCTTTCTCAGAATCTTTCTGAAATTTTTAGTTCTGGGATTCTGTGGTTAAAGACTGAAAGGGCTCCAGCTTATGTACAGCATATTCAGAACAACTCATTTATGGATAAATACCTTACCTTTCCCACTACAGAGAGAGGTGTTATTTCAGAATATTTTAGAGTTCTCTTTCAACAATCAGTCATAGCTCTGGAAAAAAAACCAAATGTTTGTTGAGCTAAAACAAAATCCACTATTTTTTATTATTCGTATATTAATCATTGTAAAATATGTTGTGTCGTGCAGAAAATAGGACACTAGGACACACGTGTTTAAAGAGTATGCAATCTAAATTCAGTGCATCTCAGCCAAAGCAAAAAGAAGTGTGTGTTGTGTGCTGACATGCATGTCTGTGTGCACAGAGAGGAGGACCAGAAGACAGTGAAAATGGCTGGTTACTAACTTGGCACATCTCATATAGCGGGTTCTGGATCTTCCCCTTTTGTTTTTGAGGTATCTGTTTTCAGGAAAATGGCTGGTTACTAACTTGGCACATCTCATATAGCGGGTTCTGGATCTTCCCCTTTTGTTTTTGAGGTATCTGTTTTCAGGAAAATGGCTGGTTACTAACTTGGCACATCTCATATAGCGGGTTCTGGATCTTCCCCTTTTGTTTTTGAGGTATCTGTTTTCAGGAGAAACCTCAATAGGATGAGGAGTGGATTTGAAGAGTTTGTGGTGTTCATTGCAGAACTGCCTGTGGTGGTAAAATAAAGAAGAATCTGGTGCTCTCAGCATTTAATTTGGTTCACTCACGGCACATGGTCTCCTCCAGTGTTACTTAGGAAACTGTGCAGATTGTGTTTTAGAGCATCAGAGCTAAAATCATGCGGAGTGAGTAGTTTCAGAGCTAAGACGTGTTTTGAAAGAATTGATAAATTAAGTAACATTTTTCATACTAGATCTTAAGGAGTTTTATATTTCGTGGTGATGATTGACTGCCACTGTCTGGGTCTGGGTCTGCCTTCCCATTTCACTGCATCAATCATTGCTAAGCTTTAATGTTCTTCCTAGAATCTTGTGGAATGGATTTTTTTGTTAGTGAAATATCCTCTAATTTATATTGGATGCAGTGGAGTATTTCTCTTGTCCTTCTCTAAATGGTCTAGATTTGAGCTTATGTAGCCTAGTTCTAATACTCATCTGCTAGCAAATAAGGTAGTGATATCTCTAGTTACATTCTGATCTTAAATCCCTGCTGTGGAAGCTGAAATATTGTATTATGTCAAGATACTATAGCAGAAGTGGATAGGTACATCTGCTGAGTATTTCAGAAGAGAAGTATTGCTAGATTGGTCAAAGTGCCATGCAGCTCTGAGACACCTCAGGATTATTTCTTACAAAGATCTGAGAGATTACAATTTTTTTTTTCTTTTAGACTTTAAAACATGAAGGTGCAGTACAGTACAGTATGACACATATTATAGTTCTTCTGCTAGAAACATCCTTTCCTTGAGGATGAATAAGAGGTTCATGGAATAAGGATGAAAAAAGTGTTAAGAGAAATAGATGGTGAAGGATGTCTGTGGCAGCTTCTTCATATTCCTGTAATGCTTAATAGACTCTTCTCGCACAAATAATTCTCTTCTTCAGTTACAGCCACATAAAAAGTACACGGCTCAGTAGCTTTTCACCATAGGAAGCTTCATTTTTTAAGTTCTATTGGGTATATTAATTTGAGCTTGGAATCAATTTGATCCTTTGTCGCGGTCCGCGGGAGTGACGGGAATGAATCATACGCATTCACAGAATGCAGGTTCAATTCCATCTTTATTCAGCAATTTGCCTATTTTATAAGTACAAGTATTCGGCGCTCTGGCCCTTGATTTGTGGTTCATACAGATTATGTCACAGGTAGCCAATCATTGCACCGATCACGCACACAGCGGTCATGCCTTGTACCTTGCTGCTTGTTTAGCAAAGCTGTCTAGCCCTTAACCTTGGTTCCCACTGGCTTCTGCTAGTTTATCTGTACTTTCTCAGGATGTATCATTCCCAGCTGCACCAGTGTCCTTGGTAAACTACTTCAAAGCACATAGCAGCAGCTACAGTCTGAGGCCTAAGGCTTCAGCAAATTTAGCTACTTATGCTAAGCAAGTTGTGCTAAGCAACTAATCCTAAACAGTGTAGTTCCATACTCTATRTTTCATATAGATTATTGTTCTGAAGTACCGCAAGGGCCCCAACAATCCTTAATACATCGTGATGATTCAAAATAAGTACCAGTAACTGATTTTAATTATTTCAATAGAGGTCTACCACTCTGAATAATCTGTTTTATTCTATTTATCACTTTGTGTTTTTCTGTAGCCTCTTAAAGAAAGTTTTTTTCACATTGGTTCTATGCAGTTTAGCCCTATGTATTGCAATATAAGGGAATAGAATATTTATGTGTATGCTCTTAAGAAATTATATTAGTCATACTGCTTATTGTATTTTTATTTTATTAGAAAATGGTAAATGACTTTGTTAGAGAAATAATGCTTTTTTTTAATTGTGATTTGAACATAGTAATACTTGAGCTTTAACAGATGTTATTATACTTTCACATTCAGTCTCTGAGCATTTTATTTTTAAAAGCATATTCAATTTAAGCTAAAATGTTGTTATTTTTATCCATTGATTTGTATATAGCCTACACTAGGTGCCTTCTGCCTCCAGAAAACTCTTCTGCTTGTTAGTCTAATTAGAAACCTTTGCTCTGAAAGAGTTTTGGAATGAGGTGCAGTGGCAAAGTGCTGCAGCACGTTCAAGCACAGGACAGAGCATCGAGCTGATGGTGGTTATTCTGTATGGGGGAGTCTGCAATGCACCTACTCAGGCTGTGCCCGGCTCTCTTTCATTATCCTCTCTCAGTAGGTCCCAATCCAATAAAACACATAGCACGCGTTTAACTTCAAGCATATTACAGATTCCATTGACTTCCCCACTGATCTTTGCCATGGTGTTGGGTTGTCCCTCTAGTGATAGCCGTCAGCTTCATTCCTTCCTCAGTGGCAACAGCTTCAGCAGGTGCCGTAGTCATCGTGCAGGGTGCTATCATGGGCAAGTAGGCAGCAGGACCCTACCTGTTTTGCCGTTCCCACCAGTCTGCTGCCCACTCTGCAAAAGCCTCGATATCTGCTCCACTGCTGACTTCCAGTATGATCTTTGGAAAATGCACTACTCACTTTGTGGCCATTTTTTAATCCGTAAAACAATGATTTAAGCACCTCTTAGGATAGTTATGTGGTTTAATTCAATTTTGCGTCCTAACCACCTTTTTTAACAGCATTAGATGCAATTGTAGCATCTTTGTAATTACAGTTATTTGAGGTGGACACTGCATGCGTTTTGCCAGGCCTGACCTAATCCTATCTCCAGGGTTTGTTTCCTTTCTCTTCCTTGAGCTAAATGACTTCATAGTGTATAGTCTGAGTTAAGTGGAAATTGCTACATCATTTGCACTGTAATTGCAGATACAAAAATACATATAAGTACATGTTTACAGAGCTAACTTTTAATCCTCACAAATGAAGAAAAGTTTACATTATTAGCCATACATAATTTTGATTGATTGATTTTTAAAAATAAATTTGTTCCATGAATATTGGTTCCATTATTCATCATTATTGATGTTCTCTTTCTGTATTTTATCTGTTTATACACACACAGATATGTGATACTGTAAATATTTAATATACATGTGTATATATATTATGATATATGCTGTTTTACAGCATCAGGGACCATCCTGATTTAACTTGATTTCCTCTAGACTTGATTCCTATTGACTTCTTACTGCATAGGATCTCATGTGGTCATCTTGCACCACATCTGTAACTGTTTTGCCTCCAGCATTGTTAGAAAGACACCCACTCTTAATTAAAAACCTAGGAACATAATACCGAAAGGGACTTTCTGAGTCAGCATGTCCAGTCCCTTTGAATTGCAGGCAACTGCATTATATAATCTATCAAGCTTTGTCGTAAAACTAGTTAAATATCTTGCTTCTTGCTCTTCTGAAAGTAACCCTCTTCTAAATTCCAGTGTCTTTATTCGTGACCTGTTTTTACTGGTTTGTTCTTGTGCCAGCATTGCCCTTAACTCAGCAACTTCTTCCTTTATCAAGTATTTGTGTCTTTGGTGTATTAATAGAAACCAGTGCTGTCCTTTCTCAGTCTTCACTTGCTAAGTGATGCAAACCAAGCTCTCTCAGTTTCCTCGCCTAAGAAAGGAGGGTGAATTGGCCTGTGCTGAGCTCTGTGCTGCTGCAGCTCCCCAGTGACCTGACTTCTAGGCCCACAGGTATTTGTGTCTCTGTGAACACAGCTGGTGACATGCTGCTAGCCTTGCCTCATCTTACAGGTGCTCCCATCCCCGTATTATTTGAGTAACCCTTTGCCCCATCTGGTGTTCAGATTGATCATTCCTGTGCGTGTGGCTGGAATAGGATGCTGTTTTCCAGATACATTTTACCAGTGCTTTGTATAGTGCCGTGAATGCTTTTCTGTCTCCTGGGAGTATCCTAGTGTCAAGTTGCCTTTTTCAAAGTCATTGCGATAAGATTTATCTGTGGGCTGTCGCCCTTTATTAGCACGGCCCAGTGCAGTGTGTAGCCTGTGTGGCATGTCAGCTGGCAGGAGAGCGGCTGCTCGTCCATCTCCTCCCTACCTTCCCCACACTGCAGTTGCATGTGGCCATGAGCACGTCGTCTTGGAGTTTGATGAAGTAATCATTCTGTAATCGGCTCCTTCCTCTCAGGCCTTCTCATTACAGCAGAATTTTTTGCCCCTACATGCATGACCTTGCATTTGTACTGTTCAGTTCTGCTGTCACTCTGGTCTTCAACATCATCTGCTTTTTCCTGTATGTTATTTTGATTCTCCATGGTACTGAGAGCAACTCCCAGTTGTGGGTGATCTGCAACACTTCACAGTCATACCCCCTACTTTTTTTAGCCATATTTACCAATGAAAATATGAGATTGCTCACAAGACTCTTGTGAAGAATTCCACTAATAATCCATCCCTTCTTTTTGTACCCTCCTCCTTTACTCCACAGCATCTTTTGTTCCAAATTGTTATTAATTATATTAATATAATCATCGTTATTGCCACTGGGTTGCCGTAGGGGTACATGAAGTGCAACCTTGCTGTCTCATACAGAGCTGGAACAGGGTCAAGGGCATGGAAGAGTCTCTCTGCCTCTCATGGCTCTGCATAACAATATGTGTAGGACCAGACCTGCTGTAAGGAGAGCAGTGTAAGTGAAAAGTTACCTGCCTTTTGAAAAAAGGCTCAGATCCCTTGGAACAAGAATACAGGAGATTGTAATCTTTGCATATACTGACAGCAAGGAAATTTATTTCACAGAAGGCATTCAAACACTAACCTGTAACCTGTATCTGAATGAAGTAACAGTTGTCTTAATGTATTCTTGAATTTATCAACAGTAGCAAACATCTGATCTTGAGTCTCTGCAGATGTAAAGGAGATCTTACTTTTACTAGAGTTGTATGTTTTTATGCAGATGGCCGTGATCCTTCAAGAGTACATTTGTCTTTGACGAGAGTAGCAAAGATTCAGGCATAGGGCTTAGCTCAGAGCATCTTTCCATCATGAGACTGTATGTACTGTGTGTCCTTGGCTAGTAAGTCATAAAGACTTGGTTAAAAATATGGTTAAAATGTCTTTATAATCTGTCAGAAAAAAATGGGAAGCAGGAGGAAGAGGTTGTTTTCAGTTCTCCTATGATATTTTGACCATTTTACTAATAAATGGCCTTATTGGCTTTATTGCTGATATTAACTGATCCCCATCCTGCTTTTGAATTGACTGAGATGGAAATTAATTATAGCTAATTAGAAGAATATACTATTAATAAAATTAATAACAACATGATTATGTTAATTAAAATTATTTCACAACTCCAAGGAAGGAAATGCATTTGAATGAAATACATTTGTTTTTCCATATTAAGTACATATTCATGTGTAAGCACCCTCGTGTGAATCAGTGTTATATATCTTAAATACTCAGTACAGAAATATTAATGTAATCATACTTTCATAAGTGAAAAAGACTTCCTGGTTCCTAGGCTGATGTGTACCATAAATTGTATTCTGAAAATGCTTTGAACTTAGACAAAGCTCTGCTATGAAAATGTGTGAGACTTCTTATATCATGACTATCACTGCCTAATTGCAGAATACACCAAAAACGCAGAACATATTTCTTTCTTTGAAGCCCACACAGGGAGCGATAACAGAAGTTTGGAATGTTATTGTGGTTTGCGAAGTTCTGGGATAAGTACCAGATAAGATTTCACACAAGCATGAAGTTTGACATAGTAATTGTCTGTAAGTTATAAAAAGCGGGATGTAGTCAGGGGTGTAAAATTGTTTCATGTCATGTCAAAGTTGTAACTGAACTTCTTTTCAGCTGATTATTTATGACCGAGTCCTGCTAATTGTGTACTGGTTTAGTCGGTAAACCCATAACAGTGGGGTTTTTTTGTTTGGTTGGTTTTTTTGAACTATATCTTATTAATGCTTATGCAAGATAGCATCTTGTTGTCTGCAGTAACTAAGATCCCGCCAAGATGGAGATGGCCTGGACTATTATCAGTATTTATACTTATTCATTGCATATTTTCTGACATATTTTCTGTTTGGGGTCTCTTTATATGGGTTAAAAATGTATCAGGGTTTCACAAAGAGGATCGAACGTTGATACCTTTGGGGGAGAATGCATGTTATACAGGTATCCTGGATTCGGCCACTGTGGTGCCATGGCTACGGTTTACCAGGGTGGTCTTTAGCTAAGGCCCTTCTGCAGAGAAAGGCTTGTATAAAACCCCTCTGGGGCCAGGTTTTGCCCCATGCATTTTGTGACTTGTGAAGGGCTTTTTGCTGATCACATATGTATTTTGTACTGGAGTGCAAAGAGAATAGTTGCTGTTGAAGGAATTGCATCTCAGTTTCTGTATGTTTCTTATTTCTTCTTATTAATAGCACCTGGAATGGAAGTTATTTTCTGAGTAAGCCTTTTGCTGATGACCACCATAAATCTGAAAAGTGGCTTATTTTAAGGGTCCTCTTCCCAATTGTTAAAGAGGAAAGATTAACATTCCTCTCCTGAAGCTCTGGCATTACTGGTATCTGGCTGTTACAATTGCCTGTACAGGAGTTATAATAAGAAATGTGCCTTGCTGATTTGAATGTCAAATACTATGCAGTAGGAATCTACCTGATGAGAAAGTAATCTCTCTTTTTGAAGTTAATGTTGAATGAAATGGCAGAGCCTCCTGTTAAGAGAGCAGTACAAGGTCCTCACCTTGAACAGCATATAAATCTCACCAGCAGTGGGCCTGATTATGGGACTGGATCCTTAGTTTTGAACAGGTCAGAGTTGTCCCTCTCAGACAAAATACTGTCAGTACCACTTCCTACATTGCAAGCCTAATTGGGTACTGCCAGAAATTGAGGTGTGCTATACAACCAGCATTTCAGCAAAATGCTGCCTCTTCAAAGCATCGGTAATCAGTAGGCTTCCTGTTGAAGCGACCTCCCTTGAAAAGTCACATTGAACATGAGTTCTTCTCCAATTTATAAACATACCCTTTCAGGGTTGTGATCAGTGGTGTATTGTCTATGTGGAGGCCAGTAAGTAGCAGTGTACCCCAGGGGTCAATACTGGGTCCAGTCCTGTTCAGCATCATCAACAATGAACTGCATGAAGGGACAGAGTGCACCCTCAGCAAGTTTGCTAGCAATACAAAACTGGGAGGAGTGGCTGATACCCCAGAAGGCTGTGCTGCCATTCAGAGAGACCTGGACAGGCTGGAGAGGAACCTCATGAAGTTCAACAAAGGCAAGTGCAAGGTCCTGCACCTAGGGAGGAATAACCCCAGGCACCAGGACAGGCTGGGGGCTGACCTGATGGAAAGCAGCTCTGCAGAGAAGGACCTGGGAGTCTTGGTGGACAAGCTGACCACGAGCCAGCAGTATGCCCTTGTGGCAAAGAAGGCCAACAGCGTCCTGGACTGCATTAGGAAGAGTGTTGTCAGTATGTCAAGGAAGGTGATCCTTGCCCTCTACTCAGCCCCGGTGAGGCCACACCTGGAGTACTGTGTCCAGGTCTGGGCTCCCCAGTATGAGACAGACATGGAGCTACTGGAGCAAGTCCAGTGAAGGGCTACTGAGATGATGAAGGGAATGGAGCCTTTGTCATGGGAGGAAATGCAGAGCGAGCTGGGACTGCTCAGCCTGGAGAAAGAAGAGAAGGCTTGGGGGGTGGTGGTGGATCTTATCAGTGCGTATAAATATCTGAAGGGAGGGTGTAAAGACAATGGGTCCACACTCTTCTCAGTGGTGCGCAGTGACAGGACAAGAGGCAACAGGCACGTTCTGTCAGAATATAAAAGTTCTTTACTGTGAGGGTGACTGAGCACTGGAACAGGTTGCCCAGAGAGGTTGTGGAGTCTCCTTCCTTGGAGCTATTCAGAAGCTGTGTGGACAGGCTCCTGGGCAACGTGCTCTAGGTGAGCCTGCTTGAGGAGGGGGCTTGGACTAGATGGTCTCTAAAGGTCCCTGCCAACCTCAACCATTCAGTGATTCCATGGCACAGTCTCCCTTGATCTACACAGAACTGTGGCTTTCTTTCCTTTACATCCATTCTGTAAAAAGGCTCTGGTAGCCTTGCATAATATAAATATAAATTTCTAGAATATACAGATCATATTAACTGATTCAAAATAAAGGTAGGATCTTTCTTTAAGATACCAGTATGTTCCAGCCACAAGTTATTCTTGTAGTCACAGCTACAAAAGTATCTAATTATTACAGGTGGTGATGAAATAGGCAGCAGAAGTCACTGGTAGGTGTTTATTCCTCACTTTTTCATGAAGTGCTGCTTTTGCACCCACGACATTGCCGTCTTCTACTAGCAAAGGAACAAAGTGACAGGGTTTGAGACTGAGCCTCTAATATTCCCTTTGGCGAATAATGCTATTGCCCACACTACCAGCCAGTCAGATTAAGGCCATGTAATAAGTTTTGTTTATATATGTGCAACTCCAGCTCTCCACTTGATTTCATTGATGTGATATAATGATATCTGATTATATGTTACTATATCTAGTCATTTTCTTCCTTTGCAAGAGCCAATAAAGCAGGAAGCTAAGCAGTCTACATTGTACCACTTCTTTTCAGAGGAAAAGTCATTCTTTCACCTTAAGATGATTTTATGCCAGGTATTTTCCTTTTAAAGACTAGTGTGTGAGTCACTATTGGTTGTCATAATCTAATCCTGGATTATTACAGACCAGTTATCCTGATTTAGATCTGGGGATAGAGTTTAGTAGAAAGAAATCCATGTGATTAATTTTCATATATAGCAATCTCTTACTCTAGTGATCTTAGATCACTGGGGTGATTAACAGTATAAAAAAATCTGGTTCCTCTAACTGCTCTTATCTGTGTAAAGTGAAGAAACATGGTAATCTGGGCTTTGAATATGACCTACTGTACTCCACTATGGGATGACCTCTAATTCATTTTCTTTGCTGCAAAAATCTAACATAACTCAAGATTTCATGAGTGCAGCTGAACAAGTCATGACTCTTCATGAGTATTATTTGACGTTTTTAGATAAATTGTACTCTGCTTTTTTATGTGCTATTTTGTATGGGAGTCTGTTTTGAAACATTAATAAATCTAGCAGTTATGTTCGCTGGTGTTTTTTTGCTGACTTCAGGGATGCTGGTGTTCAGAAGAGGAAGTAAAAAAGCAACTTATGTTAGTTTCAGAGTCATTAAAATAGCAGATATTAGAATTAAATGGTTTTTATAAGGAGGGCAGAACTGGGAGGGTCAATTTACCCAAGTTATAAAGGGGGTATGAAGTAATTGCCAAGCACTGTTTAATATTTTCCTTCCGGTGTGACTTTTATTTGCAATAATATTTGCAGTATGATTAAAACAAACTTAGGAATTTCTTTTGAGTCAACGGTGTCAGTCCACAAATTATTCTTTGAAAGCAAGCGTCAGTGTTCTGGAAAAAAAATGTAAAACTATGGAAAGTCTTGCTATCTAGAACTATGGGGAGTGGTTTGTTTCTTCTTCAAGTGCATCCATCTACTTTGTCATAACGGGATCAAATAAAAAATGAGTACTTTTTCTTAACCATCAGTGGAATTATCTGGTGCTTTTTGTTTCCATTCTCTAAATGTCTTTACTCCATCTCTGTAAAAATGCAGCTGGAAGTTGTAAACTGGCTGAGCTGTGTGTCTGAACTGAGCTCCTTCTGCTGAAACAATGGGAGAAAATCAATCACAGCAATTGAGAAGACCCTTCAAAATTAAGGGCAGCTCATGGCAGCAAGTCATACCCAAGTTGCCTAGCCGCAGCCATCTCTTTTTTCTTATCAGCACTAAAGTGAAGGAGTGCACTCAGCAAATTTGCTTTTCAGTTTTTAAATACATTGAGCGTTTTAATTCTAGGCAGATTTCTTTTTAAATGATATATCTCAGTTATTTTAAGATGCCTTTAAAAAGACTATAAGACTATGCTGAGTTCTTTCATTTGCCTACTCTTTTCTCCTCTTTCATAGTTAAGCTTAAAATGAAGCAAGAGTAGCATCTGTAATATCTGCTTTCAGTAAGCCATTGGAGTTTGTTCCGTTTCTAAGGCCACAAGTACAAATTTGATTCATACGAGTAGTTTCTTTTCACTTATGAAGCCCCATGCTAATTTTAGTTAGCTCACAGAGAGATGTGGAACTTCATCTTTGTGTATCTGACTGCAGCATCTAGGTAGGATTGGCTGTGCACAAACTTTGATGAAAAACACAAATGAAGAAACAGAGCAAAATGGAGGGATTCTTCTTCTGTGATAACTGCTTTTGGTGCTCTTTGTAAATATTACAAGTGGAAAATATTCAAGTTAGTGTCCCCTCAAACTGCATTTCACTCAGTAATACGTGCTTGGTTTTTGAAACATAACTGCCTCTCAAGTCTGGTTAATAAAAGAAAAAAAGTATTTTATTTAATTTGCGTTTTCTATTTTTTCTGCCTTGGTATAAGAGTTTCCAACAACGTACAAAAGCATGGGCTGATGCACAGAGCACTGTGCAATAGGGGGACTCCCTACATGCTAGGGGATGCATCTGGCAAGTTGAGTCATGGCAGGAGAGATGACACGAACAGCCAAGATGGTGCTGCTTAGCTGGATGATCTGCAGTTGTTTACAGGGGTCCATGAACCACAGGCTGTACTACGTGCATTAGATGAAGTGTTAATTTTACTGAAGCCGTCTCTGGAGGCTGCTTTTCACGAGAGAGTAATACAAATATGCTTGGAGTGCTTGTTCTTCCCAAACACCTGCCACCACTTAGTTGTACTTGTGGATTTGCTAGTATTGCTGAACAAGGTCATTTCAATCTCCATTGCATTTAGTGGCTAGTTCTGCCCTTCCGTGGATGCTATATGAAATGTCTACTGCTGGCTTATTGAAAAAAATAGGGCCTGCCTGGATGCCCTGATGAGAGCTCCCTCATCCCGTGAAAAATGAGAGGATGTGACAGTGCGTGCTAAGCTGTCTCCTCACTAAGGATTGTGCTTTCCTTAGAAATGCTACCGCCGTGGACCTGCGATTTTCCTTGCTCACAGCCACGTGCCCTTCCTGATGCCCAGGGAGACGGCAGGTGAGACGGGCTCTGATGAAGCAGCAAGCTGTGCCAGAACCGGGCAGAAGAAAGAGCCTTTGGGTCCCTGTGCCCAAATGTTGCTATTTGATCTCCTGAGCAAGACAGAGAACAGGATATACTGCAATACGTTCACCTGAAATGCTTTTCTTCCCCGAGAATACTTAGGATAATGTGAATTTTTACTACTGTTGTCTCTGTTCTTTCTTCTCCAAGTGCAGCGTGTAACTGTGTATGTTAAGAAAACTTGAGCAGGTTAGCTGATTTCCAGTTTTTTGTTTCTTTGATTACTTTGAGATTGAAAAATAGACAGGACTGAATAAGAAGTCGTAAAAGACTTAATCTTTCACTCAGTTTCTCTAAATTAAACCAAAACAACAGTAGCAAATCCAGGAATCCTATTAAAGATGACCTACATAGTGGGAATAAAATTGGGCTTATATCCCCTTTTGCTTCCTAATTTACTGTCAAGAAATCTGTGAAGTATTTTTTTAGTGTCCATTTTTTTATTGTCACTTGAAAACATAATTCCTACCTGCTTTGGGCATGATGCTTCTGGATGGGGAACTAGCAAACTGAGGGCATTTCAAAAGCCAAGAGAGTGAAAGCTGAGCAAGGGAGATGTGACAGGGATTTAGGCCATGGCGATGATTCAAAGGGTTTGTCAGCAGAGCTTTAGCACAGAGCGCTTCCAGCAAGCCCCTGAGAGGAGATGGAGATTATACCAGGAAAATAGCTTTTCTGTTGGTGAAGCTTAAATCAGTCTTTCAAACAGAGCAAGTTAAACTGCTTCTTCTCTAAGGCTGTTGATCAGTGCAGTCGAGTTGGTTAGGATTTTTTTTTTTTCTTTACTCGTTCTGCAATGACATAGTTATTCTGCAGGATGTTTCGAAAGTAAGCCTGGCCTTCTCAAAATCCATAAAGCAGATTGTTGGACATTGATTAGTGACCACTTGAATGTTTTATTGACACTTCAGAGAAAAAAATGCTTAATTAAAAATCTAAAACCTTGTACACTCTTAGAATTTAATGAAAAAGTAAATATATAGCCTCTGAGGTATCCAGCAAGTCCTTCCAAGAATATTGTGGAAGAAGAGTCTTGGCATTCCTGATAATTCTAGAAAATATTGCTAGAAAAACAACCGTAGGGGGGAAAACCCTTATTGTAATAAATCTGGACAGCAGAGAAAAGAAAGTTAAAAGCCCAATTAAAGATAAAGATTAAAGACACTGCAGAACACTGAGTGCAGCAAACCAGACATGGCTAAAGCTTGTTTATATCTTTAAATAAATACGGATATGTAGGAATGAAAACTGACTCATTGTTCAGAGGAATTTACTGAGCAGTAACAAAAGTGGGCAGGAATAATAAATGATGTAGCCCTTCAGTTATTTACAGGGAGAAGACGAAGCTCACACACACAATTATGGCGCTTGTGTTATTGCTATTCCCACTAAAAGTAATAGGAAATGTGCACATCTCATCCTGCGAATATAGCAGAATACTGCCTGTGCTGTTTTATGTACAGAATTTTAACAAATCAAAGTGATAAAATATTACTGTGCATTTAGTTGCATCTGTTTCTCTGGGAATCTTATCTAAAAAGGGTTTTCCCCAGAATCTGTCTCTCTTAGAATACAATGGGGTTTTACTTTGCTTGTTAAATTAAAATTACTGAGACTTCTTGCACTGCAGTCTTTAAAGAGATGGATCATTTGCTTTACTGCTAAAGCTGGAGAAGTCCTCTACTCTGCGGAGTGGCGTTATTTTTAGGGGCGACACTTTCCACTGTTGCAGAATGCTGGCATCTTTTTTCTCCCAACTTTCACTGTTTTAAAAACAGGAGATTGCAGCACGCTGAGTCTGTCAGGACCCAGTGTAAGGAGCGTTTTGCAACTAGACCAAGAAGAAGCTGAGATATGGCTGGGAGTAAAGCATGCTGCTGAGTTGTCAGCTACTCTTCGTAGTCTGACTTACCTCCTGAAGCCTCCTCTTGTTCTATAAAACCTCCTAAAGGAAGGTTAAAGCCATCTTCACTTTATTTCCTCCTCTCTTTCTTGCTTTGCAGCTCTGAATCTGGGCCTAGAATTCCCTAACGAAGTTTGACAGACCGTTAGTGCGTAACTAACTCATTTTCCAAAGCAGGCAAAAGACTATTGGGAGGCTGGAAAGTTACTCTGATGGGCTCTGCGGTTGGCATGACGTGGAGTGATATCTCTATGGTAGAATTGCACAATTGCTCGAGTATTGAGTCTTGTTCTCACTGCTCAGGGGGACAGATTTATGCTTTAATTACTGGACTAGTTAGTGCAGCCGACTCAGAGCCTGTTGTTTTATAACTGCTTGAAAGAGTACCAGGCTGTGTTGTAAGATTTTTTTTTTAAATGGAATACATAAAATGAGCAAAAAGAACATATGGTGTGATTATATGCATATGTAATCTCTAGGAGAACTATTGCAGTGGTTTTAGCTTCCCTAGATTTAGCTGTTTAGGAATAATGTAATGAGTCTCAGTGCCTGGAATTTGAGGATTTTTTTTTTTAAGGTCAAGATAGTATTTGTTGTAAAACTAGTGAGATAGTTTTAGTATTCTACTTCATTGTAAGCATGGTTATGCTGGATTTTAGGCTCAGTTTACTGTAGGGAGGATGTTTGTGATTAACGAAACAAATCCCGTGTGTTTGTTGATCCGTATGGATTTTTTCATGCATTTGTCTTAGGGAGTGCTGTTAGAACCAGTTCATTTTCTGAGTCCGTACGTAGTATGGATTGCGTGTCATTGCAGCTGGATAGTCTTTTGCGCAAAAAAAATCCCGTGTCCATATATAGCACAAGAACTAGGTTTGCTTAAATATACTCAGGGATTTGAAGGTGGTATTCACTTTCCAGGGATCCCGTTTGGTTTAAATGTTTCATGAAAGCAACTGCAACTACAGTTTATCAACAGTCATGTGTAAGATCAGCATGGATCCGCTACAGCGGAGCTAAATTGAGTGTTTCATATATTTTGCTCTTCCATCTCTTTCTCTTTGCTCTATACGATAGTAACCAATGACTAAAACTCCCAAGCCCAAAGTGGCGTTTTACAGAAACTGTAACCTGAAATGAGGTATCTTTCTGCTGTGTTTTCTTCACCCCCCTATGTTTTCAGAAATGAGTACATGATGTAAAAATCTTCCATTCAGCCCTGTATCCTGTGCAGGATATCTAGGTTACTGTGTGTACACTTGCCACTTGGTTGTTACTAATGAGAGCTAGCAGCGGAATGATCCTCTCCCTCCCTTCTTTGGTAAAAGTAGCCAGCCAGGCCTCTTCTTCCTACGTATAAATTTGTTAAATTGTCTGCTCTGAGAATCTCTGCCTGTTTCCCTTCTCACTCCTTTGGCTCCTGTGTTACAGAGTCTTTCTCAAGTTCATGGCTGGGGCAGCTCACCATCTCCAGGAGCTAAGGTCACTCTGGGCTCCCCACCTACTCCTGGCTCCCAAACCAAACCAGGAGGGAAGGGGAGTAGTGGGAGAAAAAACTTGAGAAAAGCTGGCTGCAGTAAATGGTTTCTGGCCGAGGGGAGGCTCACTGGGATTCTCTTCCTGCAAATTTTCATTATAGGGACGTTTTACTTCCCCACAGCTACAGAGCCAGCCCATCTTTTCTTCCTTTTCCTTCTTCCTTTCCTTGCTGACTCAGGCTCCAACTCAACTTATGAAACTGAATAAATAAGACTTTTCAGGATTTCCTGGTGATTCAATGGCTAAAGTTATATACAATCCTTATAGTCTCTTCTCATTCAAAATTACTGTAGTTTCTGTCATTTTAACTTTATCAGTTGTTCTAACCCTTATTTGCATTTTTTCTAACCTTTCTAATCTCTGGTCCAAGCTCTGGGAAGTAGATTGTGCAGGTGACCGTGAAGTCTCACAGTTGTGGGCAAGTTTTCCACAAAGCTTATCCACAGCATGGATTATGCCTATAGTTACAAAAACTAAACTATAGCTGTAGCTCCCTAAAACTGCTCTAATAGAAGAATCAATCTGAAGGAGGTTTCTGACATACATAGTTATAAATATATGACTATGAAATAGAATTTATCTTCTTCAACCTTAAATTAACAGGATTCAAAAGTCATCCTAGCATGAGAAAGAACAATATTACTGAAGATGACAGAATTACACTGGCTTTTGTAACTTGTATTGGGCCATAGTTCATATATTATTATACACTAAATACAGTTAATATTTTCTCTTAGAAAATGTTCTGTTCAACTTGATTAAATGCTATTGTGCTACTTCCAGTACTTTAAAAAAAATCATATTTCATGTTTTGTAATTTATTCTCTCAATTTTTCATTTTTGTGAGGGAGGAGAGGAGAGGAAAAGTCTTACAGGGAAAACACGTTTTACATTTATTCCTTACCCTTGACTTTTTGTCTGCTTCTTCCCTATTCAGAAATTTATAGAGTTTGAAGATGCCTTGGAGCAGGAGAAGAAAGAACTACAAATCCAAGTGGAACACCTTGAATTTCAGACTCGACAGCTGGAGCTGAAGACCAAAAACTATGCAGATCAGAGTAAGCCAAGCTGTGCACCAGATATGATTATGTAGTTGGCTTTCCATGAGTGTATACTGCTACTCTGAAGTATTTTTCATTTGTTTGTTTGTATTTTAAAGTAATTTATACAAAGCCTGGAATCTCCAGCTATCCCTTACTTTGGTAGGAACTTCTGAGCCATCTAAAGGATAGGATGTATCTAACACTGATTTGATAGAGGCCTCATTTTCTCCTGCGGGGAACATGCTCAGTCTCTCCAGCTGCAATATTTGGGCCATTGGTGAAGCTTCAGAACCTGGTTTCCAGTTTCTTTGTCTCTGAACAGAACTACCCTTTTTTTTTTCTTTTTGTATGAACTATCACGTTTAATTTTTTTTAAAGCTACTTCCCTCACATGTGCGACTGTGTTTTGTTGGCTGAGGTTCCCATCAGAAGTAATTGGTGTTTTGTCTAGTATTCCTGCTCCTCAAATAGCCAGAGGAGCCCACCAAAAGCATAATTTGAACTGTCATCAAACTAGCACATCTGTAGGACACCAGTCTACTGCTGAAGAACTCTGCTTCTAAACTGTCTTTGCACTGTCTGGTCTGCTCATTTTGGGAACATATTGGTAACCATGAAATGAGTTTGCAGTGAAAATCAGATTCCATAATGTGCATTATTCTGTTTCTGTTTGTTTTGCTCAGTAGGTATGAATTTGTTTCTAACAAAAAATGTTTATTTTGTAGTATAAGCTTTGAGAACCTTCTAGTTTCTTTGGGGAGCCTAATGTGTATGTGAGCTGATGGTTGGAATCTTTTCTTGGTAGTTTCACGACTGGAGGAACGTGAATCAGAAATGAAGAAAGAATATAATGCTCTACATCAACGTCACACAGAGGTAGGCTGTCATCTCATTTTTTTCTAAAAAAATAAACTCTTAGTCCATATATAAAATCATGTCAAAGAATTGAGCTTTACGATACTAGTGATGACTATAGCTTCTGAACTTTCGGAATAGTGCCCCACTACCCCATCTCCCACTGCCAGCTAGCCTCCAGGAGACATTTTTCATTATTTTTGGATACACTCTTTTGTGGACCTTCTGTTATGATATTAAGCTTAAGTCATTTTTTGACCCTATTTCTGTCAGATTTTCTGTCAGATTAGTCCATTCACTTATATCATCAGCTTAAAAGAATAGCAAAGACAAGGATGCGTGCAAAAAAGAAAGGGAATTAGAAATGGATGCTGGAGAATATCAAGCAAAAGCAGAATTGAAGTCTTTTCTGTTCTTTTGTTTGGCTTATGGGTTTTTCCCTCTTCACAGATGATCCAGACTTATGTGGAACACATTGAGCGATCCAAGATGCAGCAAGTTGGTGGAAATAATCAAACTGAGGGAAGTCTACCTGGAAGAAGGTAGGGCCATAACCTCTCCATGTAACGTATGCCATCCAGGAACTTACAAGCCGAGTGCATGTATTTGAGAGCGAAAGAAACCAGAACAGGGATCTTTCCCTGTGAGCATGGATTGTAGTTGAAAGCTTATTTGTAATGGGTTGTGCGTAAGTTGTAGGTAAGTTTTCTAAGGCTTGGTGAAGAGGAGCTTTGTTACATGTTCTGTTACAAAGCTTAGGCTTTGCCATGCTACTATTGTTATGGGTCTCTGGAAAAATAAGTTTTTATTTTCAGGTGGCATGTAAAAAGCATATAAAATGAATGGGGATGGCAGAGAGTATACGGTTGCGTGTGTGTGTGTTTTCGTGTGTTTGCGTGATAGAAGGCAACAAAAATATAGCAATTAAATGCATTAGCTCATATTTGATTTCTCCTGTTTCTTCAAGGGAAGATTTCTGTAGAGTCAGTCATCTGATAGATCTCCTTATGCCCAAGAAAGTGATTTTCCCCCCCATTTTCACAGCATCAAACCAGTAAGAATCAGGCTTTTTTTAAAGAATGACAGCAGTAGGAAAGAACTTCAGTGTGTAAAATCACTAGTCCTTAGATCAAATTTAAAGCAGAAAAGTTGCAGTTGCATTGATTTCAGTACAGATACTTGTGATTTTAACCAGTGTGAAGAAACCAGATGCTTTCTCTGTGCTGAGTTTATATACCAATAATAATACCCATGGGGTGAGAAATAACAAAGGAGAAGTTCCAGAAATATTGGTTAGAGAAGTAATAGATTACATAACACATAATATTAATCTACTCGGATCAAGCACGGTCTATTAAGTGACTCAGCCATAAGAAAGATGTTCTCTGTGGGAATTCTTATGCATGTCAAATTATTATTTGTGTTAATCATTACATGCTAATGATATGATTAACACTGTTATGACACACTCTAACCCAGAAAGTTTTAAACTAAAACAGTAGTCCCCAGGGGAACATTATTGACCAAGTAATGTGCTGAAGGAAATTCAATCTTTTTGTACTTCTTGCTTGTTCTTTTTTAACTTTTTAACAACTTCTGGCCTTGAGCAATATCAAAAGGTTTTGCACACGTATTGACCACAAGCCATGGGAGCTGTTGGTCTAAAAATAGGCAGAGACAGTACCAGCAGCACAGGAATACTTGGAAGAGATGGCCAGCTAACTACGTTCTCTCTGGCCTCTTATAAAATATCTCTGAACTTCACTTGGTTAATATCTCTGAACTTTGTTCAGAAATAAATCTTCAGAGAGCATTAGGCTAAGAAAAGGAGTAGGGATGGCATATCAGAGTATACACAGGGGAGAAGACATGGAGTTGAAAATAATGGAAAAAATAGGTAAGCAGAAAGCCATGAAGATTTTTGAAGGGGAAGCAGTATTATCTGACAGAAATGGTGAAATACAAAAGAGCATCGAGCAAAGTTTAGAGATGAAGAAGGAGTAAAATTACTTGAAATTAAGAATACAAGAAGGTAGTAAGAATAAAGGACAAATAAGCAAGGGTATTGTAGTACCTTGTATTTAGGTCTGTGACATTTGAATACCAGAGTGTCAGTTGCCTTTGAAGTAATGTAATTGAATGGAATTTTCAGGTCCTGACATTAAAAACAAAAACAAAAACCAACAACAGCAACAAAAACCAACCAAAACTAAAGCCCTCTGTCTGCTATGGCTTCCTTTTACTGGATTAGACTGCTCTGGAACAAGCTGAACCAGATTGCCAAAGTTTTGACTGTGTATTGTAAATGAGAAAGAGAAAGGGAGAGAAAAAGCGACCCCCTGTGAAAGAGGCTTGGGGAAGGGGGGGGAGGACGGGAACAGTACAAGGCATGTGTCTTCAGAAACTTTGGTAAATAGCCTGGGACTCCTGCCAGATCCCCTGCAGCCTTGAAATTCATACTGTGACTAGCACATTGTTTTCTGCCAGAGCGTCGTGATTTGAATGGAATGCAAGAGACCCTACCAGATTAGGAAAGAGTCAATCTCTGGTTTGGTACTGATGACATACTTGTGCTCACTAACTACAAAAAAATCCACAGTTGAAGCTACTCCAGTGCTGTGCAGCTCTGCTAAGATGCCTGCGCATGAGTTCTTAGACACTGCATGGTAGGGAGTGAACAGGATAGACTAGATCATTTCAGGTGGGTGGGAAATGCCAGTTAGGTTGAAAGAGGTAGTTGTTTTACAGGAATAAGAATAGCCATGCTGATATCTGCATTTATATCCTGCTGCTATTTCTGTGTCTCAGGGACTGGGGGAGCTGTGAGCTTCAAGAGCAGACGTGACACATCATGGCTTGAAGTAAAATGCCAGTTCGTTTTCCCATTTCCTTAGTTCTATAGAGAGAACCTCAGCCCCACTGCCATTCAATAGGCAGAAAAGTTTTAACAACATCACAAGGGCAGAAAGGTGACAGATTTAAACAGTTTTCCCTTCAACTCAGAGGCAGACTGACTCATCTAGTTTTTCTCCCACATGTTCTCTCTGCTTTACAATGCAGTTCTGAATCAGACCTATAAGGAATTGGGTCAGGAGGCTTCTGAGTAGGTCTGGATGAGCTCCTTTTTTAGGCACTTGTCCAAGGTTTTCAAAGTTCTAGAACTGGTCTCCTGTACATGCCACCTCTGCAGAACTGTTTTTCCAAAATTAACAGTTTTACCTAAAACTGAAACAACTGATGCATGATCAATGCTCCCTCTCTCCCAGCTCTGCCAGGAAAAAATACAGGTTTTAGTCTTTTGAAGTAGTGCCTATTTGCTATTTCATCACCACCTGTAATAATTAGATACTTTTGTAGCTGTGACTACAAGAATAACTTGTGGCTGGAACATACTGGTATCTTAAAGAAAGATCCTACCTTTATTTTGAATCAGTTAATATGATCTGTATATTCTAGAAATTTATATTTATATTATGCAAGGCTACCAGAGCCTTTTTACAGAATGGATGTAAAGGAAAGAAAGCCACAGTTCTGTGTAGATCAAGGGAGACTGTGCCATGGAATCACTGAATGGTTGAGGTTGGCAGGGACCTTTAGAGACCATCTAGTCCAAGCCCCCTCCTCAAGCAGGCTCACCTAGAGCACGTTGCCCAGGAGCCTGTCCACACAGCTTCTGAATAGCTCCAAGGAAGGAGACTCCACAACCTCTCTGGGCAACCTGTTCCAGTGCTCAGTCACCCTCACAGTAAAGAACTTTTATATTCTGACAGAACGTGCCTGTTGCCTCTTGTCCTGTCACTGCGCACCACTGAGAAGAGTGTGGACCCATTGTCTTTACACCCTCCCTTCAGATATTTATACGCACTGATAAGATCCACCACCACCCCCCAAGCCTTCTCTTCTTTCTCCAGGCTGAGCAGTCCCAGCTCGCTCTGCATTTCCTCCCATGACAAAGGCTCCATTCCCTTCATCATCTCAGTAGCCCTTCACTGGACTTGCTCCAGTAGCTCCATGTCTGTCTCATACTGGGGAGCCCAGACCTGGACACAGTACTCCAGGTGTGGCCTCACCGGGGCTGAGTAGAGGGCAAGGATCACCTTCCTTGACATACTGACAACACTCTTCCTAATGCAGTCCAGGACGCTGTTGGCCTTCTTTGCCACAAGGGCATACTGCTGGCTCGTGGTCAGCTTGTCCACCAAGACTCCCAGGTCCTTCTCTGCAGAGCTGCTTTCCATCAGGTCAGCCCCCAGCCTGTCCTGGTGCCTGGGGTTATTCCTCCCTAGGTGCAGGACCTTGCACTTGCCTTTGTTGAACTTCATGAGGTTCCTCTCCAGCCTGTCCAGGTCTCTCTGAATGGCAGCACAGCCTTCTGGGGTATCAGCCACTCCTCCCAGTTTTGTATTGCTAGCAAACTTGCTGAGGGTGCACTCTGTCCCTTCATGCAGTTCATTGTTGATGATGCTGAACAGGACTGGACCCAGTATTGACCCCTGGGGTACACTGCTACTTACTGGCCTCCACATAGACAATACACCACTGATCACAACCCTCTGAGCTCTGCCATTCAGCCAGTTTTCAGTCCACCTCACTGTCTTATCAACTAGCCCATACTCCATCAGCTTGTCTATGAGGATGTTACGGGAGACAGTGCTGACACTGTTTTACTCAAGCCTTACCAAATCAAGACAGACAGCATCCACTGCTCTCCCCTTACCTACCCATCCTGTCATTCCATCAGAGAAAGCCGTTAGGTTGGTTAAGCATGATTTGCCCTTTGCGAACCCATGCGAACTACTCCCAATCACCTTGTCCTTCACGTGCCTGGAAATGAATCCAGGGTTGTCCTTCATGTGCCTGGAAACGAATCCAGGGAATGTGTCCAGGAGTAGTTGTTCCATCACCTTTCTAGGGATTGAGGTGAGGCTCACTGGCCTTAGTTCCCTGGGTSCTCCTTCTTGCCCTTTTTGAAGACTGGAGTGACATTTGCTTTCTTCCAGTCCTCAGCTGGACTCCTCAGCTCACCTCTCCTGATCACCATGACCTCTCAAAGATGACTGAGAATGGCTTTGCAATGACATCGGCCAGCTCCTTTATCACTCATGGATGCATCCCAGCAGGATCTGTGGACTTTTTTGTGTCCAGTTTGTTTAAGTGATCCCTAACCTGATTCTCCTCTACCAAGGGAAAGTGTTCCTTTCTCCAGACTTTCCCCTCTGGTCCCTGGGGCCTCGGATTCTGAAGGCCAGTAGTAAAGACTGAGGCAAAGGCAGCCTTCAGTATCTCAGCCTTTTCTGAGTCCTTTGTCACCAAGGCCCCTGCCACATTCAGCAGCAGGCCCCCATTTTTCTTTAGTCTTCCTTTTGTTACCGAAGTATTTACAGAAGCCCTTCTTGTTGTCCTTGATATTCCTCGCCAGATTAAACTCCAGATGGGCCTTGATCTTCCTAGACCCATCTCCGCATACTCAGATAATGTCCTTCTATTCTTCCCAGATTGTCTGTTCCTGCTTCCACCTGCAGTATACTTTCTTTTCATCTTGAGTTTTTCCAGAAACTCCTTGTCCATCCATGCAGGTCTCCTGCCCTCTTTGCTTGACTTCTTGCTCACTGGGATGCACCATTCTTGAACTCAGAAGAGGCGATCCTTGAATATCCACCAGCTTTCTTGGAACCCCCTTCCTTCTAGGACCCTATCCCAAGGAATTCTTCCAAGAGGGTCCTGAAGAGGCCAAAGTCTGCTCTCCTGAAGTCCAGGGTCATGATACTGCTCTTTGCCCTTCTCCCTCAAGATCCTGAACTCCACCATCTCATGGTCACTGCAGCCAAGGTTCTCCCCAACCTTCACATCCCTAACCAGCCATTCTTATTTGTAAGTACGAGGTCCAGCAGAGCACCTCTCCTCATTGGCTCCTTTATCACCATTATCAGGAAGTTGTCGTCGATGCTCTCCAGGAGCCTTTTGTATTGCTTGTGCCCTGCTGTGTTGTCCCTCCAGCAGGTATCGAGGTGGCTAAAGTGCCCCATGAGGACCAGGGCCTGCAAATGTGGAGCTACTTCTGTCTGTCTGTAAAAGGCTTCATCTACTTCTTCCTGATCCGGTGGCCTATAGCAGACACCCACAACAGTGTCACCCATATTAGTCTGCCCCTTAATGCTTACCCAGAAGCTCTCAGTCAGCCCATTGTCCACCCCATGGCAGAGCTCCATACATTCCAGCTGCTCTCATGTAAAGGGCAACTCCCCCTCTTCACCTTCCTGGCCTGTCCTTCCTAAAGAGCCTGTATCCATCCATTGCAGCATTCCAGTTGTCTGAGCTTCCTCCTGCTTATCCCCCATGCGGCATGCATTAGGGTGCAGGCACTTCAGAGAGGCACCCAAGTGTGCTGTTTTCCCAGAAGGGGTGTGAGAGGTTTCCCCATACTGCTATCTTGTAGGTACTTCCTTATCTACATGCAAATGCAGGAGGTGCCCCCACCTAAGTCCTATTTTGTTGACTGTGTGTTCCCTGTAACTCTCTCCCTCCACAATCATTCCTAGTTTAAAGCCCTCCTTACCAGATCAGCCAGCCTGTTGGTAAAGATGCTTTTGCCCCACCTAGTGAGGTGGATCCTGTCTCTCCCAAGTAGACTGGGATATTCTAACAGGGTCCAATGGTGATAAAAAACCAAAACCCTGTTACCAACACCAGCTACGCAGCCTATTGTTGACTCACAGTTGACTCCATCCATTCCTCCTCACATTTTTCACCCTCCTTGGCAGGATTGCAGAGAAAGCCACCTGGGTCCCCATACCCCTGACTGCTGCACCCAGAGCTCTCTAGTCACATTTGATACTTTAAGTTGTCCTTGGTAGTATCATTGGTGCCCAGACGGAAGAGCAGCAGGGGGTAATAGTCAGAGGGATGGGCAAGCCTCAGCAGACTCTCCACATATCTCAGATTCAAGCCCTTGGCAAGCAGCAAACCTCTTGATGAAGGGTCAGGTTGGCAGATGGGTGCCTCTGTCCCCTACAGTAGGGAGTCACCCACTACTATCACTTGCTGCTGCCTCCAGGTGCTCCTAAATGGCTCAGGGTCCATCAGCCCAGATGCTTTGCTTGAAAGCGCATCTGGCTCCTCCTCAGCTTTGAGGGCGGTGAGCCTGTTCTATAGCTGCAAGCCTTTAGTAGGAGCAGGAGCCTTCCTCCTGGTACTAGGAGTCACCAGCTTCCAACCTTCACCTTCCTTGGAGTTTTCATTTACTGTCCTGCTAGACATGGACTCTGCCTGTGTCTCCACTGCAGTTAGTGCTCTTGAAGCTGTAGGGTCTCCAAGAAGATCCTGTCCATCTCTCTCTCTCTCATCCTGTAACTCCTCCTGTAACTCCTTCTGTTGATGACACAGCTCTTCAACAGCAGCACACCTCCTGCAGGAAGGAAGACACTCTGCCCCAGCCTCCCTGCAACCTGAGACTTGCAGAGCTGCATCCTCCATCGGAAGCTCTGTCTGGGTCAAAGCCTCTGACATAGCAAGGACAGCTACTCCCACAGCCGCTGGGGAACATGCACTGTGGTGCATCAGAACCACACCTGAGGATGTGTATGCTGGTCTGAACTGAGATGAGGACTCCTTCTTTGCAAACTGCTGCATCTGTTGGCTGTGTTCTGGGCCTGGCTCTTACACGGACCTCTCCCTACCCCTGGCTAAAAGGGTGCTTGAACCTCCCTGGTCAAGTATTTACCCTTCCTCTTCTGACAGTCAAATATTCCAGAATATATACAGAATATTTTACAGTATTTCCTCTAGAGAGGAGTAACTAAAGGCTGTGATGGATATTAAAGGGGCTGTAGTGAGTTATCTTGGTGTTATATTTTCTGCAAAATTGTAAATTAATCTCACAACAGACAGAGATTTAGAATAATAAAAATAATTACAAAATACAGCGTTCGGTGTCTGCCAGTTACTCTGGCCATTTCTTGATTGAAGATTATGGTGAACTCAGTATCCAAATGGATTGTTTAAAATATAAAAATCTATTGGCAAAAAAAGATGGCAAAAAAAGATAGCAAAAGATAGACGGCAGTCTTTCTAGGCAAATGGGACAGGCCTGATGGGCGCAGAATGCAAGATAAGACATGGTGTAAAAATAACTGGTAGTTCGTAGATGTTCTGAATACAAGAGCAGGTGTCATTCATAAAAGCTCCTTTGTGCCTGACTGTTCTTCTTCTTTCTCCTCTCTCCCTGGTGGTCTGGGAATTTAGCGTGTTCCCAGAACCCAGGCTGATCCTTGTTTCACAACATTAATGGGATGAGGATGTTAGGCTTGTTTCTCTTCCCACGTATCCTTCAGTAAATTATATATCTGTAGAAGTTCTTCCACTGTAAAACATAAAAATAATATAGGCAAAAGCGTGCTCAGAGCCTCCCTGTTTTAAATGGTGGCTCTTAGATGTATCTGCCAAGTTTGGACTGCATGGTGGAAATTGATTTTAATGAGATTTCCCTTCCCTAAGTTTCTCATAAGCTCAAGTTAATTGTGACTTCATGCTATCATTCAGTGAAAGAGAAGTGCAGTGAAAAGCATTGCTGGTAGTATCTGCAAGACCACCATTCTCCTGGGGTGAAGGGCAAAACTTTCATCAGGAGTTGTCTCTCTGTACTAGAGAAATGGCAGTTTTTCATGGATTTAAGTGTGGCCTATTGCTAGTCCCCTGAAAGAGGGGGGAGAAAAAAAAGAGAAAGGCTATACATTGTACGTCTGTCAAAGCCCCTGACAGGGCTTTGACCTGAATTTGTATGAAGAACCAGTGGGAAACAGGGCTTTTTCCTTCATTTCAAGCTTTGCACTGTTCCTGTGTGTGTGTGTGGCTCTGTATTTGTATTAGCACAAGCATTTCTGCTGGGTATGTGTTTCTGTGTCACTACACAGCTGTGTATGGATGAGCACCAGCATTTGTGCATCCCGGTGCACTGATGTGCATTGGGGGGAGGTACGGGCATACATTTCTCACAGCCTTCCTAGGTGTCTACATGAATGCATTTGTTCATTTTCATCCATGGATGTGCTTGGGTGTGTTTTGTGTGGTTATACTACATAGGTGCATATTTGCATAAGTCCACGAATGCTCTAAGTGTGTTTGCCTATCACTTTGAGAAACGTTTGTGCAAGAACTGTCAGGGTACGTGGGTGTTTCTCGCCATCGGAGAGGGGTGAGGAGTGGGGTGTGCACTTCTGCACTGTGTGAGTATGGGGGCATGGATACACCGTGTCCGTTGGAGGGCTGCACGTTTGCATGACCTTTGCTCTCTAATGGTTGTTTTTTTGTCTCGCTTCTTGTGTGATTGCCGCTCTGTTTTGGCTGTTATGTTTGTCACTGCAGTCATCGCCAGCCATGGAGGAAAAGGTAAATCCTATTGCTGCATCTTAACTTTGTTAATCTTCGTTTTGGAGGTTGCAGTTGAGTGGCAATGGTGTGATGCTGGGAATGTACTGTACCGGCCTGTTTGCCGCCTCTGCCTACTGGTATCAGTGTTAGACTTGCTCATACAGGTGACAGTTTGTCAGGCTAAAGCAAGGGGAGCCAGCAAGCTGCTGCGTTAATATGTCAGGAAGAAGCTTGTGCGCTCAAAAGCAGAAGATGCTGAATTTCGATCCCAAAACCAAATCAGTCCCGTGCAATCAGATGTTTACATTTCCCATCCCTGAATGTTTAAAGATCTTTTCTCCTTTAGGCTACCATACAGTACAAAGCATCCATGTTTTCTGAGCAGGACAGAGATGCATGCTGTTGTTGGTGACTCTCAGAAGGCACTTCTGACTGTGGCCTGGGCAATGAGTCCTCTGCCCTGAGCCTGCAAAGAGAACAATTCTCATCTTCAAGTGTTGGCAAACAAACAGTTTGGTTATGTTTTATAAGCTTTAGGATGTTGCTGAAAAAGCATCCTGATCCCAGGTTTTGGCTACTGTAAACCCTTTTTTGAAGAGTTTGACATTTACCATATAAACACAAGGTGGAACAAATCATTTTTAAAAAGAGTCCCTCTATATGGGAAAGATTTGGTTTATGGTGGTTGCTCCAAAGGACTGTAGTGAGCACTCAAAATTTAGACCAGCCTTGAGGATACTCTAAACTACTTTTTTTTTTTTTTTTTAAAAGACCCAATTGGTAAAGTCAGCCCCAGGACTGGAAAGCTGCAGTTAGCTCTTCTCCAGTTTGTGTCCTTCCCCCTTCTCCAGGAGATAGAGAAGGGACGGAAAAGTGTTTCCAAAGCAACTCAGCAAGGAAATTTTGAAAGCAGTTTTCCTAGCAATCTGCGTTAAAATGCTTTCCTGAAGATCCCACAGATTCTGACACTACTGAGACCATGTGCCTCTGTGCTTTGTTCAGCGTGGAGTGTACAGTTCATACATTCACTGTACACTGAGTACTGCATCCCCTTCCATCTTAACTGTGTATGTGTTTGCATAGGAATGTAAAAATAAGCTGTGGATTCCCCAGAGAAATCTGGCAGAGATTACCTAAAGAGGTAGTATAGTTAATGTTTCTGTCAGCATGCGTATGAGATGGCTAAATTTTTAAGAAATGGCAATGCAGCTAGTGAGTTTTGTTAAGCCATCCCAGCATAGCATCAAAAAAGTGTTTATAGCATACTGTTAGGTGTTCTCTATGCACCATTTATTTTGCAGAAAATAAACTCCTTTTAGGAATGTTTTAGAGAGTTAAAGGAGCTTTTCTCCGCCTGTGAAGCATGACTCCCTTAGGACCATCATTATAACCTGAAAAAGAGGAAAGATATGAAACTACCATTTAAAGCAGCTCTAAAACTGGCTTAAAATATTTGTTTTTCATCCTGAGTGGAGTGATTCCTTTAAAAAAGGATGTTTGGGACTTTTGGGCCATTATATCTTTAATCATAAAACTAGCAATCTTCCCTCTTCGTGGCATAAAGCTCCAATTTATAGTTTTGAATCTTTTCATGGTCTCTTGCACCTAATTGACTATAGCTTATTGTGGGCTTTAGATCAGTATGGTGACAGGGGTGAAGATTTCATATTAGGGGGAAAAAAGTTTCCCTAGTAAGTTATTTAGAAAGTAAAACACGTTTGCAGCTCTTTAGGGTCTTGGAATGATAGCAGTAGGATCAGGAGAGGTAGTTTAGTAGTAAATGTAGTAAGTCAGAATAAATATAGTTTGTCACAAATCCGTCATCATGACATATTAAGAACAGGTATAAATGGCAGGATAGAGATAATTAATCAGTATTTAAGCAAACAACCATGGAGTATTTTCTAAAACTCTGCAGTGACTGCTAATTTCAAAAAGTAGCAAGCACCTTATAGGGATTCCTTCTGAGTGGAAAGGCTAAAAGGAAGCTAATAATCCCAATTAAACATGAATCTGTTTTTGAATATGTTGAAAGATGATTGTATCTACTCTGTAAACCAAACTAAGCTTATTCAGGTTGTGTCTGTGATTAGTGAGCCTTTAAAATACACATTTATGTGCTGCCTTTGTAAGAGGATTTGTCCATTTTCTATGCAGCTTCCACATATGAATCTTTAGGATATTCAGGAGAAGATTTAAATGCAGATTCTTAGGAAAAGTGTATCCCAAGTTTCCTTGCTGAGCTACATAGGAAACACTTTTCTGGCCTTTCTGCCTATCACAGATGGGCCACAGCAAGCAATTATTCCTCACCATGAGCTACGCTGGCATGTCAGCACAGTGCCTTGGGTCAATGAGAAAATGAGGAGGGAACAGCTGGGCATTTTGATTTTTCTGCGCGAACATTGTTTCTTCTATTCACACTCTGCTCCTTTCTCTGTAAATGAGCTGGCCCTTGCATCAGCCTCTGTGTTAGTGCATTTGCACAGGTCTCAGGGGTCTTAGGTTTTGTTGCAGTCTTTTTCATGCAAGGTTGCAAGAGGAGCAGTTGTAACGGTCACTTGGCCGGGTCTCAGGAGAAATGATCTCTGTGTCCAGGAGCAGCATCCCACAGCGTTGACATGGAGCCCCACTGAGAAGGAGAATGCATCTGCATTTGAGAGGAGACTCTTTACTCCCGCCCTGTTCCTGGTGCATTAACTCTGACAAGCCCATCTGCTTAGTTTGATTTTGAAATCTCAATATTGATTTGTTAAGCAAATCTGTTTACCTTTTGCACAGCCAAACATTTTTTTGCATAACAATTAGACCAGTGCTGATGATCATTAAAGAATGACACATTAAGGTCTAGTGTTACTAATTCTGGTGTACAGATAGGAAGACTTTACCTCTTCCTGTACCAGTAAGTGGGAAACTGAGCAAAGGGGAATAGACCCATAAAGAAATTGGTGAAGTATTGTTATTGAACTCCTTTTTGGGTTCATGTTGCACAGAGGTTCAGCTTGGTTTGTCACTGGAGGGCCACTGGAACCCAGCTAGTGGAGGCTGCTGAGGAGATCTGCTAAGCGGATGTCTGCTCTGGTCCCCGCAAGCCTGCTTCCCTGGCACAAAAACAGGTGCTGGTTTTGGCCTGCTGCTGCAGCCTTTTCCACCTCCGCTACTTGCTCTAGATTTTCTCCCACTGGAACTTAGTCTTAAAATCTGTGCCAGCTGATATATTCACGATCAAACCCAAAGCTAGCTAGTCACCTACAATTGCCAGAAAAAATGAGAGGTGAAGAAAACATCATTACAGACATCTGGCCATGTGACTGATATGTTCATTTATATGTTCATTTATATCCTGAATTTTGAATGGATTATAACATGGATATGGAGAGGTGATCAGAGAGTGCAATTGTTACTTTTCTTCCTTAAGTAATGCAATTAGTGACTCTACCTGAAGTAATCCAAAAGTCTGATTTCTGCTGTTGGAGCAAACCAGATTTGGGATATACAGAAGTGCCACGTAGGTGATGCTCACTTAAGCCTCTTTCGTGACTCAGTGATGAGATCTCTAGGATCTATGGGAGCTCTGAGGTGTCAGCTGCATGGTATTCACAGAAGAGAGTTGTTTGCTTTGGCTTATTTTCCTACAATGCCTTCTGTTTCTCAGAGGATACGTTGACTTACATTGACTCACAGTCCCTTGCGCTTTCATTCCCCCAGAATCTTTCATACCGACTGCAAAGTCAGTTGTGTCTGTTGTGGTCTCTTGGCCCCTTCCCCATTCTATAGGGTCTCCCCAGGAAGATGTACAACTCTAGCAGTAGCCACCATGGGGCTGAATAGACAACACCATGGAAGTGTGGGCATTCGGAGTCCACACAGCTATTGAGTGAGGGGCAGGAGTGCAATTCAATTTCTGGTGCTTAATATTTCATGTGAGCTAGTGTGTGGTTTCTTTTCTGTAAGAATCTTGTGAGTGGCTAACCAATTGCTTTCCCTTCTCTCTGTTTCTCTGTTTAGCAGGAAGGAACGTCCTAACTCTCTGAACGTCTTCCCCCTCACGGATGGAATGGTACGTGGGCAGATAGGGGCCAAGATCGTCCCAACACTGGACCACTGGCACCTGAGTGACCTCGGCCAGCTGCAGTCCAACTCCAGCTACAAGGTTTTATAGACCATCACGGAGCAAGGGTTTCCCACTCTCCAACTGTCAATAGCATCCCATGTTCTCATTAAGACAGAGACCAGTCTGTGTCCATAACCCTTTGCAGCCTCTCCCTCCTGGGCATCTGCTCTTTCTGGTAGCTGTGCTGTAGGTGGGAGGCTAGCGTTTTGCAGATCTGACATACAGTGGGGGAGGGATTTGAGAGTTCCTCATGCTTCTTGTCACCTTCTCGTCTCAGTGTTAATCTCTTTTACTTGGCTGGCCTCAAGTGGAAAGGAGTGTGTGGGGAGGCAGTTAGGGATTTAGGGAAGATAAATCCATTGCTTTTTATAGTTTATTTGGGAGAGGAAATGGTGGAACCTGTCCACCCCCCCTGTTTATAAGAGCAATGCTTCTGCACATCAGCTGGGACCAGGCATTGGGTTGCATTTGCTCTCCAGTGTTTGTCCTTTCTGACTGATCACAGTTTTGGACTTACCATCTTCAGTAAAAAGGGGTCCTAATCCTATCTGAATACCCAAGTCTTACACTGCACTTCAGGTATTTCATTTCCTCGCACACTTAGTTTTTTGCTCTAAACTTGCATTTGTCACCTTCAATACACTGCCTTCGGCACTGCAGCTTGCCAGAAACCTCACAGCATTGCATCTGCGCTGAAGCAGCTGGATTGTCCTGCCTGTTGCATGTGATGCTCTGCTCTACTCTACCTTTCAGAGACTGTATTGAGCCCAAAGACCCAGAAGTTGTACTCTTAGTTGACAGTTCTGTGTGTTTGTTCACATTTTAGACTATACATGGTGACTAATATCTCACCAGTTCAGAGTCCCACCAAATATCTGTCCTCGAATGATGTTCCACAAATCCCTTGTAACAGGCCTGAAAGCTCATAGCACATGTACCCAACTCTGCTTGCGGTATATCCACGGATTTCCCACAGCTCCTGGAACTGCTTCCAGGTCTGCTTTAAAAGCGTCTGATAGAATATTCTGTCCCCTGACTGGAATTTGTAGAGCATCAGGTGTTTCATATGTCGCATATTAAAGCAACCTAAGAGGATACTGTCTTCCTCTTGAAAAGTTACAAATCAGTAATCCTGTAAAATCCATTAAGACAGTAAAGAGAAGGAGAAAAAAAAAAACATGTTATTATAGCCATTCTGCATGTCTCCAGACTATACTAATGGCTCTTTGGCCTGACGACTCTGCAGAGGTACAGCACAAGTAATGCAGACAAATTCAAAAAGGTACGCAGAACATGAAGCAGCAACTTCTCTTTTTTAACTCTACCTCTGGAAAGCAGCCAGGCCCAGCACAGCGCAGACCTTAGCACTGCATCAACCCTCTGCTGTTGCAAAAGTTGAAAATCTAAAGGCATAATGTGGGCATAAGCAAGATCCTTGGATAGGATGGAGATTGTTCTTGGAACCCAACCATTGCTTTAATGTTAGAGGCGTACGGGTTTGGGAAACATAGCATCTCACAAAATGTCCATCAGGTCCTACAGTAACTTCTGGAGTGCAGTTCCTGAAATTAGGGAATAGCAATGCCACAGTGCAGTGATGTAATCAAGGAGCAGGAAATGAAGATATTCTATGAACATTTTTCTTCAAGCAGGATGGTGCTATGCCAACACAGCACTGCTACAAGGACACACACAGCAACCAAAAGTTACAGAGACTATACTGCTTCCAGTTCTGGAGTTAGTTTATTTCTTGGGATCTCCAGATGGTGCTATATTGTATGGTGTAAACGCACCCCAGAACTCTCTAATGATCAGGCGTGTGTGGCAGGGGTTAGCTTTTAGAAGAGAGCTGGAAGGAAGCTGGGGTTAGATCCATCTTCCACAGACTTGCTAAGGCTTAATTCTTTCAGCTGCACCATTGCAGAGCTTCTAAAAGCTTTTTAGTAAGTGTTGAGTGGTACTCAACAGTAATTCAGTGTCTGCATTGCAAGAGAATGTGACAGGAATTCAGATAAATGAAAAGTTTTGATTTCCACATTCAGATAATGGGTTGCTGACTGGATCTCTTTGTAATCTGTTGCCGGTGATGTCAGGCCAAAAATCCACTTCTGGTTATAAGAGAACATTGTGCAGAGGTAGTAGTGCACTGCTCTAGGTATATCTGGAGTAGTGCTGGGCTTGCTGTTGGTGCTTGTTAGGGGAATTTGGGAACCGGACGCTGGATTTAAGGAGGGTAGCTAATAGGTGCAGTTGGAGTGCTTGGGCTACGAAAAACTCAGATGGATAGTGTATTACTGTGGCTTTCCTAAGAGTATGGAGCAAACGTATGAATAATTAAAGGAAGCGACTGACTGACTGACTAGATTTGCAATTTGGAGTGGAGATTTTCCTCCTGCACTCTTACGCACTCTCTGACTGAAATGCTATTTCTTAAGTATTTTGCATGGCTGAAATCTCAGCATTACTGCTGATGTGCTCCTCTTCTCTTCTTCGGCAGCTCTGATATTTCGCTGACATCAACTGTATACACTTAACTCACCTTCCCAAAGTGTGTATCCTGAATCTTCTGACTAGTTTTCCTTCTCCAGGGGTGATACTGTAGTTATTATCTTAAGTGTCCTTATATACTTATTATTACTATTTTTTGTTTTGGTTTCTGTCATTGTATTATTTTATTTTTACATTCAGTTGTACCTTTATTTTATGTAATGTTTTGGAGATGAAAGTCCTTAACGTTTTTGTTTTTATGTACTATGCTTTCAGTGTTGTAACCATACAATTGTGGCTACTCATGGTGACATATGACTGCTATGAATGTTGGGCCTTTGCAATGCATTTTGGAGGTCACTACTACACATTTGATGTTTAGGAAGTTGACAGGTATGGCTGTAGGTAAGTGGTGGTTATGGAGAGTATTCTTTGGGCGAGCTATGGGTTATGGAAGATGCCTCCTCAGCTGTAGAGGAGAGCTGTGGACTTAGTGGAATATTTAGTATTAATATAGCATTCAGGAAAATAGAAAGAAGATTCAGCAAAGTCTAGTAGAGCTTCTGGATTGTTAAGAGGAGTGCCTTGGTAGTATTTACAGTCTGAGAGTGGGTTTTTCCAAAGCAGGCTAGTAGGTTTATGAAGGACATTTTATAGGTAAATGTAAAATTCAGATGTATAACCAAAGGGTAAGCATAAGATCAGAGTGATTATGTCACTGGTGCGTTCTGGGTGAGGGGAAGAGTATGTCAGTAAGTAAGAGGTTACAGGGTATGTTTCTGATACAAGTATTGCCCTATAGACACTGATGATACAGTGTTTCTGAATGACATCTAGTTCCTAAGAATAAGGAATGACACTGGACCCAGCTGGGTGTCTATTTTACAGTGTGAAGATCCTCAGAGACTGTGGTTATCCTGTAGACATAGAGGGGGTACAAGAACATCTCTGAATTCTGAACAAGAGAAGTTTTGTTTGAGGGAAAGAGGTTTTATGATTGTACTTTACACTTGGTACTCTTTGTCCCTTTGTAAATTAGAAAGCACAGTGGGCAGATTGCAGTTGAAGTAGCGCAAGGCTTACTGGGTCATATTTGTTCTGGTCTGATATTTTTTTCTTTACACATCAGAAAAATAGCTCCTGGAACAGGAATATGAGGTAGAGGTGGGAAGTGTGGTTTTCACATGTAGCAGCCTAAGTAAAATGTCCCCATCTCAGTTTTGATGCTAAAAATCAGCAAATGTTCAGGGAGATGATCTGAAAGTCCATGCGGGGATGTGGGTGTTGTTTGGACTGACAATCCAAGAACAATATACCAAAAATGTGGAACATATTTAATGGTAATGTAGTTTAAAAATATATCATTTCCAGTATAAAGGCACAGATGCAATGTAAAACCTTTGACTTCCATAGTGCAATGTACAGCAGGATATTTTAAGATCAAGCACACAGAGAACAGTCTAATTAAAGGAATATGTTAATAAGAATCCAGATTAAAAAAAATGGCTGCAAAGGGTTAAGTCACCATTTTTTAGTCTTCTCTCTCATCCCATTTTGAATTTTTTTTGTCATGTTATGAAGTTGTTATTAGAACAACAGATTGAAACTCCCAAATTAGTGAAGTGAAACAGCATCACAGCTCCAAGGCTGGGAGGCGTGAAGCAGCCTCTGAGCAGAATCAGAAGCTTTCTATCAATTGCACAGGAGAGGAGAAGCAAGTAGTAAAGAATGTAGCTGGGTCTGCATGTGCAGCTACTGAATGTCACTGCACCCAATTGCAACTCATTATCACATATAACTCTGAAAATTTATTTTTTCATCTCCCTGCAGGCAGTAATTAGAGTGGGCTACCATGAAGAACAGGGAGATCTCATTTGGGTCTGGGAGTGATTACTCTGTTGGTTAGGAAGTTAATTGCCGAATTGTGAAGCAGTGCCGCTTTAATTGACAAACAAGGATCACAGTGTAAAATGCTGGCAGAGTCCTGAAAACCTCCCCTGTTTTTCAAGAGGTGGTATTGCAAGAAATGGGGCTGTCATGTCTGCAAATCTGAGACCCAGTTGTGCACATTTCATCCTGGAAATCCATCTCATATGTTAATTTGTAAACTTCTGATTTTTGAATTCTTGGGTCTTGTCTTCTGTCATTTTGAAGTGGGGAGATCATATCTGCTTCTACTCTGTTGTCAAGCTGGATCCATGCCTGGCTGGCTTCTGCATAAAGTGTTAGGCGGACACAGGTCTCCCTGCTAGCAAACTTAGACCATCCCAGCTTGGTATGCACTTTGCTTCTGCAGTTTAGTGTCAAAAATACTTCTCTGTTCTCTCAAAGTGCTATCACCCCAGTTGTTGTAATGACTTACAGTAATGACAGCATCCAGAAATTCTAAAAGGCCAATTCAGATCCTTTCCAAGCAGTATCCATGTTGCCTTTCAGTCTTGGAAAACGTTGGCCTGGCTTACTACAAGTGCTAAAACCCTTCAGCTTCCACTGTAGTCAGTGGGAGTTGCAGGTCCTTTTCAACTTTGATAAGGCCATCTTCCTTGAGATGCATGATGAAGAGATCACATGCTGTGACTTCTGAAGACCAATGCTAAGCAGTAAAGGAAGAAGGATATCAGTCCTTAAATAGGTAGGATTTGCTTGCTGAGTTCAGCACGAGAACTCACTGCTTCATTGTGGTTGCAGTGCCAAGCGTGACCAGTGAGCTCTGGACATTAGTTGGTGTGATGAACGAGACTCATTTTTCCATAATGCTTTAAGGCAGCCATAACCAAGACATGGAAGATTAATTGAAATGTATAGCTGTGCTTTTCCCTTTCTGTTCTTCTCCCACCTTGGAATTGTCATAGTGCCCCCAAGATGAAATGTCCGAATCTGGACAGTCCTCAGCAGCTGCCACACCGAGCACCACTGGAACCAAGTCCAACACTCCCACGTCATCTGTGCCCTCTGCTGCTGTCACCCCCCTGAATGAGAGCATCCAGCCCGTCAGTGAATACAATGGCACAGCCAAGAGCAATAAGAGGGCGCGAGAAAAGCGGAACAGCCGGAACATGGAAGTTCAGGTCACACAGGAGATGAGGAACGTCAGCATAGGTATGGAAACTGGATTTGATCATTAAAGTACTTGACTTCACAGTGCTTTTGTTTGTCTGTAACAGGAAAAGGCTGGGAACCTGAAGGGTAATCAGCTTCCTAAGTGTAGAATTTGAGGTAGGGTTCCTTAGAAAGATATATGAGCGTCAAAACGCTAACTGGATGTGAGCTGTTTTCTGGGTAGAAAATTTTAAAATTTTCAGTAGTACAGTTAGTTTATAGCTAGTTTCATGAATATTCAGGATGGGAATAGGTTATTGAGTTCAGTCCCCTGCAGCTGCACTCATCTGTGTCATAGAACCCCTTTCCTGAACAGTCAAGTGCCATCTTAGTCTAACTGGGCTTTTAGAGAGCTATTTCTGGACCTCATCAATCTGATAGTTAAAAACTTCCATTTAATTTCTTGTCTGAATTTATTTGTAAGTATTTTATACCCCGTTGTTCATATGGCAAAATTGTCAGTCAGATTAAATAGTTGTTTTCCCTTCCGTGTGTTTATCCCACACCCTGATGTATTTACAAGTAGCAATTATATCCCCATTGAGTTTTGTTTTTCTAAGCTAAATAAGCTGATTTCTTTTAGTCTGTTTCCAGTATAAGAAACCCCTCAAATCTTTGGAAGTTACAGTTGTTTTTTCTCCACTTGCCGGAGTCCTCTGTGGATTTGAATTCATGGTGTCTAGTGAGGAAAGCCGTCACCTAAGCTTTTAGCACCAGGCTATTTAAATAAACAAAATGGTGGAATAACATGATGAAAGCCAGTTTCTGTGGTGTTTAATATAACTCTATCAATGTGGTATCTAAGCAGCCCCCAGCCTGTATTGTATTTAGATTTGCAGCAGCAATGAGAAATGATCTGTTTCACAGGTCACGAACTTACATACAAAAGTACTGTAAAACTAGCTGATGATCATAAAGAAGGTCTGTGCAGGAATACCTGCATGAGCCTGGGTCTCCAAGGTTAGCATCTGAACCAGGGGATTGTACTTTTAATCCTTGTAATGCAGAGGAAGTTCCTCTGCTAATATTCACAATTGGGCTTCTGGCAAATTAAAATTATAAAACAATATATAACATCTTTTGTTATAGCTTTTGGCTGAGGTTGCTATGATTTGAGTCCCGTTCTGTATTTATATTAGCAGCTGAGGGGCTCCCAGATCATAGAGTTTAGTCTGCCAGACACCAGTGTAGTTCTTTATAAAAGCATATGGCTTCTGCATAGCCAACTGTTAAATTGCTACCTGTTTTGTGATCTCGGCCAAGGCAGGTCAGTGTAAGCGTTAGTACTGGATAAATTGAACATGGATGTCTTTGGTGGCAGAGACAGGAATTGCTCATAACAAGAATAAGCGAGAACTAGACACACAGGAAAGGAAAAATTGCTATAGTAGTTCCAGTGATAATGCTGGATTTGCTTCAAAGATAAGTTTGCCTTACAGTATTTCTCCATGGGGTTCAGAGAGCTAGAGATCTAATGCCCTCTAAATAGTTGTCCTTACAGTCACTTTTACAGTTGCTGCTTTATGAGCTAGTTTACCATCAATAGCTTTCTTGGGCCAAAATCTGCTCTTTTGCATAGGAGTGCAACTCTGAAGTCCTTGTGCATGTGAAAGCTTGTATTTTCTTGGTGAAAGTATTGTATTGTGGAATCTGCTTAAGGCTGATAGTTGTTAAGTGCTCTGCATATTCAACTTTTCAGCTATTTCTCACATGTAATGTAGGATCAGATCTCCATGCTGCAGAGAAACTCAGATCTTTGAATTTTAATTATGTATTTTATGCATAAATAATTGTCTGTCAGGGATGCAAATGTGTTAGAGCAGAACCTGCAAAAAAGGTACTCAAAGGCATTTGCAGAAAATCTTCTCAGCTTGAAAAAAATAAAGAGAAGGAATGCTCTGTTACTGTGAGCCTGAAAACCACTGGGGTATAGATGCCTAGTTTGGCAATAGATACACATCAAGCTTTGTCTTCAGGCATGGCATTTGTTGCCAGCTTGTGCACAATGCCAGCCTAAAACAATAAAATCAGCGCTCAAGTTGTCAGGGGCTTTCTTTATACGCTTGTCTGCTAAGGCTGTTTGGAAAGGTCAAAAATTTCACATCTGACACAGTTAAGGGACTAATGTAGTTTACAAATGAGTCTTTAATCTTTCAAGATTTTCATATTTGAACAGACCCTGTGTTCACACTACTTTTTGGGGATTGGTATAATTCTGAGCGTTTGAACAGTTTGGTTTGTAATACATATAACGACAACAGTGGGAAATTGCTTATTTTCTTTGAATATTGGCTTCAGGCGATAGATTATACAAAAACAGACTAGATTTCATATATAGCACAATGCAACTTTTAAGTGAAATTTCACTGTAATGTCTGTCTAAGCCAGTTGTAACTTTGAGAATTTGTACTGACAAATTATTTTACTAAAATGACTCAATACCAATTCATAACTTAAGTAATCTCTGTGAAGAGAGCAAAAAATTACTGTGTGTTCTTAGATCTTGGCCAAAGCTGCATTGTAAGTGAAGGGTTTTTACTGAGAGACAGAAAGTTCATTTTGAAGTTATTTAAATAGGTGGAGTATTTCTGATTGTCACATTGTACTGGGGATCCATCCCAATGACCTTGGCGGCACCCAGGTATGGCGGGAGGTGGGGGTCACTTGCAGTTATGTGTCCTCCTGCTCTGGAATTGTGAAGGCTACCTTCCCAGAAGTGGTGCCTTTGTGACTCCAGATGACCATCCCCTGTTCCTGTTTAAACACTTTGCGCATGACACCATGAAGTTTTGAAGTCTTGATATTCAAAGCCCCAGAAGTCCCTTCCAGGAACACCATCCTTTGAGAGTCCTGATCTTCTAGATCATATGTATTGTCTTATCTAGGGATGGGAAGCAGTGATGAGTGGTCTGATGTTCAGGACATCATAGACTCTACTCCAGAGCTGGATATGTGTCAAGATCCCCGCCTGGAACGCACTGGTAACAGGTATTGGTTGCGACTTTCCACTGTTTAGTCTGGCTTTGTGAGGAGTGAAGAATGGATGCTGTGGCTCACGCTGAGTTCAAGATGCAGCTCTTTGCTTAAGCCCATACGTTCTCCTTAGTGGAAATATGAGGGGTCCTGAACCTCTTCAGGTTCTCAAGGGAAGGAAAACGTCAGCTGGATATTTGCTAGGAACCTGTCCAGCTGACCCAGAATTGGGTTAATTTGAGACAGGGTAGTTTGCCTTGCTGGATCAGGGAGGACAAGGAAACATCCCATCAGAAGTTTCAAGATGGGAAAAGGGGACAGAGGCTTAAGTCTTCAAGGGGAGGAGAAGATGCATTTGTTTAATAGGAGATCAGTTCTGAATTCAGTTTTAAAACTCAAGTTTTTTTCAGTTTTATGTACTGTAAGTGTCAAGGAACAGCAAGAACAGGGCTGCTCCCCAAAGGAGGATAAGCCAGGAGCTGAGAGTGACCCCACCACAGGCAGTGCCCTCACTGACCCAGGTGCAGTCCTGCAGGATCTGAGCAAGGTGCTAATAACAGGCTCCATCAACAACCCCAAGCAAGGTGAGGGGATGAGTTAGGGCCAGGGACTAGCCAGGAGCAGCAAGAGACAGGGCTGAAGACAGATACGCCTACAGTGTAGCTCAGATAAGAATTAAAGGCCCAGGTCTGAGATTATATGGAGCCCTTGGACCAATGGACAGAAGGTACATGGGTGGGGGTCCCAGGTGAGGCTGGTCAGGGCAATTAAGGCCAATTAGTACACTCAGGACCCTGACAGAGTCTAAGTTTGTGGACCTTTACTGAAGTCCTGTGTTGCTGTGGTTTCTGTCTATAACCCATTTTGTGTTAAACAGGAGACTCCCCAAAGGATATTAATTTTGACACCATGTTTCTGTGAGGCAGCTGTTATTCTAGAATTATTAGTCTAGTTTCGTTCATTCATTTTTACCAAGGTCTGGTGGGTAATTTTACAGGGGTTCATTAAAATCAACCCCCAAACTCATACAGGAATGCATGAAATTATCCTGACAAAGTCAAGGCAAGACTTTCTCACAGTCCAGATCTGGACTGGATTCCCCCTGTTGAGCACCCTCATCTAGAAGTGTATGTGAGCAGCAATAAAAGATGCATTTCTCAGTTGTGAATCAGTCTATAGTAGTCATAATTTGGACTGGATTGTATTTGCAGTTAAGCTCCTCTCAGAATATGTAGGACATGTGGGGAATTTTTAGAGTCAGCAGCAGGAGGAATCCAAGTAGCTGAGCCAGCTCTGCGTGAGGAAGATGAAGGTGCCTGATGAGATAAGCCTGATGATCAGTCTTGAACCTGAGGAGAAATGAATGGAGAACATTGCTCCACTGAAAGCTGTTTGGACAGAGTAATCTGTGATCCAGGTAGAGAGAGTGAAAGCCACAGGAAAGAGATACAAGCTAACTCTGGAGCTGCTGAACAGCATGCTTGCTGCTTTTTAAAACCAGAACACTTCAAGACACATTCAAAGAGGGTCAAGCTGGATTATGTCTTCAAGTCAGAACTTGAATGTTGGTTGCTTATTGTCACTTGCGGTTGTCCATTAGGCAGCATGTGAACTGATTAATTCTCATGCAGTCACGGCACCCATTTGTAATTCCTCAGTGCTCCTAGGCTGCTCTCACATGCCTGCATAGCTCTGTAGTTAAAAAAACTTACTTTTCCTCCTTTTTCTGTAGCATATTGTACTCCTGAAATATCAGAGACAGCTACCACAACACATTTATAGCTTCCGGGCTTGATCACTGAGACATGATTTGCGTAAGAAGAAAGCCACACAACTTGAGCTAACCTCCAGTGGTACTGATGTTTCTTTTAGACTGCTGGAAACGTTGCTCAGTGTCTCTTCCTGCTGGCTGATTCCCCTCAAACAATGCAGGGCATTTAAAAATCTTTATACCCACATTAATACCCATTCTTGGAATATGCACGAACAATCCCAGAGGTGGCTTCCCCCTCTGTTATTGTGACTTCCCACAACAGCTCTTTTCTGTTTGAGCCATGAGACTGTCAAGAAATACAAGATTTTTGATGGTAGAAAAGAGACTAAGATGTGGGAGTGTGCTCCCCTATGATATGATTAGATGACATTCAATCTACAAATTCCAAAGTTCTTCTCTTTGATTTACCTTTACTGAAATACATTTTGCTGACATGTGAATAAGAATTCATGCATGTGAACTCACCCAAAGAAGAAACTAACCATTCAGGCTAATTTCACTTACTAGTTGGGAAAGAAAAAAGAAAGCAGTTGTTGTCTGCAACATTTGAATCCTTATCTGATCTTAGTGCTATAAAGGGTGCTATCTAGCTTGATAGGCATGTGGGAATCATTGCACAGTCTTAAAAGTCAGACTTGAGAGCTTCTGTGAGTTGAAGTTTTCCGTCAAATACTTAATAGTCAGAAATTATTATGATTTTAAAAGGAACCAGCTAGGCCAGCTTTGTTGAGGTTGTGCGTGATAAGTACTGTCAAGTACCTTGATATGAGGAATAAAATGTGTTTTTTCCTTACTTAATACATTCACTGAGTCAGCCCATGGTGCACAGGTATAAAGCTCTCGCTGTTTTAATTGCAATGGTCTGCGATGCTCAGCATTTCAGAGAGGAATGTTGTAGCTTAAATGTTGCCAAGTAACAAGAGTCCTTGCTTTTTCTCTTCCAACAACAGCCCGACACAGGGGATTGTGAACAAAGCATTCGGCATCAACACAGACTCTCTGTATCATGAACTTTCCACAGCAGGGTCCGAGGTTATTGGGGATGTTGATGAAGGAGCAGATCTGCTAGGTAAAAACCTGTTAGAACCCTTCTGTTCTCTCTGGTATAGTGAAAACTATGTGAAGGTTTTAGAAGTATTTAAATTCTCTTTTTTTCAGCACTTTGGGTCTGTGTCCTTTAAGAATGGCATGAAATTTGGGGCATACTGTCACTGAAATATGTACCAGCAGTACAGTAATATGTACTTAGAAATTAATTTAAGTGGTTGGGTAGCTTTAATTTGGGTTGTCTTTATGTGCATTTTTGTATAGGATTCTTCTGCACAAATGCTTCAAAGCTTGCTCCTTCCCTTTCCTCACCCAAATTTTCTCCCTGATAATTCTGCACAGTAACAACTTCACTTAGAATAAAGATTTTGTTTGAAGTCTGCAATAAAGTAACTCCTTTTGTTAACTTTTGAAGTTTTAACAAACAATAGTTCTTTGTTTTCATATGGAGATATTTTGTTCTATATTGTGGCTTTTACCCTTTTATAGTCAATCTGAGAATGTAATCTCTTTCTAGGCTGATCTTGAAAGGAGCTTGTCATATCCAAAGTCTGGTTATATTCCACATTCCTGACTAGGACTTTGAAGCAGTCAGAGAAGCAACTTTGTTTTTGGTTGGAGTCTGAGCCCTTGCCTTACCTTTTGGTGTTGGTCTCTGACTATGTAGACCATAATTCATAGCAGAATTTAAGCATGTGCTTTGTCTTCTTTGTCCTGTTGAATGTTTTCCTGAATCAGGACAATACCAATGAGGTTTGAATACTCAGACAATGCAGACAGCTGATAAAGTTCAAAACTGTGTAGCTCACTTTCAGTTTTGCTGCTCAATTTAAGGAGCCTTAGGAGACATGAGGACAAAGTGCCTTTCATGCACTGAGTAGCAAGAGATCTGATTTGAAAGCATAACTTTCCTTTCTGGTGATTACTGACATAAGAGCTGCTTATGGATTATCTCATAATTGGTTCTGGAAAGACAGTTTTTACTGAAGAGCTTTTGGATATAAATCCAGAACAGGATCAGCTGAATCATGACACAGAATTGCAGCAGCTCGTCTTTGCAAGATTTAAAATTACAAAGATATTTACGTCACCTTTGAGTATGATCCTTGCATCTCTGAAAGAGTACTTTGCTGCAGAGAAGATAGTTTTTAGCCTATTCACTGATGACTTAACTGTGAAGGAAAGGACTGAAGACTGAAAAGTAGGCTAGCCCAGTACTTTGTGCTTTATCTAGTACAAAATCTCTGAAATTGATACTTTTATAGGCAATTGTGTAACTTTGGGATGTAAGAACAAGTTACAGACTATTGCCAGGACTCTTGCAATAGCTATTTGATGTAGATAGATTTTTATTTTTTTAGAAGCATGGTGTTAGCTCTTCAAGACAGCTGTTGTGCATGACACAAATCAAAGGAGTGATGACCATTGCTATAGTCTTCAGACATTTATTGTTTGTTCCAAACTCAAGATTGGCGGAGGAAAAAAATCGATAGAAGACTCCAGGCTTTCTCTGCCTATGACTGGAGCCAACATGTACAGATACTCTCAAAATTTAAGTTTAGAAGTTCTTATGGAAAAGCTGGAGTTCCAGTTTTGGGAGTAACTTGGGTGTTAGCAGTGATTGCAGAAGGGCTGGGAGTACTGCTGAGAGTGAAGATGACAGTAAGAACTACATGTGCACATTAAAGCTTCATCTACCCTCTGTGGCATGAATTTTGGTTAACCAGCCTCCATACATCATTGACAACTCTCTTCATAGCAGCATCAAAGCATTACAGCCACTGAGAATCTTGGCATTGCCCAACTATTTGTTCTTGGTTTTCAGGTGCTCTCTCATTTAGAAGAGCGTATGGTATATGGCAACCTGCCACTGATCACATACATCCTTTGTGCCAGCTGCTGCTTTCCTGCTTTCCCCAAAATGGCTGGGGCATCGGGGAATGGTCAGCTTCTGAAAGCTGTTATTCAGGAAAATGACTTGCTTGGTATCTGAACTGCTTGGAACAATTTATTTCCCCTTTCCTGGAAGCCTGCCTTCCTGGAATCCGCTTGCCGGTTGGATTACATCATGAATCCTGTAGTCTGACACAGTGATCAATGAGAAATGGGAGCTGTTGTTTTCAAAGGGCCAAAGGTTTTAGTTGTCCAACTGGAGACCTTGCAAAGTTGAGCACCGCAGTTTCAGTTAAAGTCAAAGGTGCTTCATCTCTTAAGTAAGGCTGCCTGAAGATCAGTGACATATCTTGGGTCTTGAGACATCTGTTGTTTGGGAGCTACCACTTCTAATAAAAATATGCAGTGACTTTGTTGAACAGTGCCCCTGTAAGATTAGTTTATGAAGATCAAATTCCTTTCCACCTAGATTTTAACCACCACCTTAATATCCACAGCTCTAATTTTTAAATTAAGTATAAAATTACTTCCATTTGTAGAGATAGTTTGTCCTTTTTCGCCGTGCCAAATACTTGGAAAAGAAGGGACATTGTTTGATCTTTACCTTTCTTTTGCTTAGAAAAGAAATATATGTTGATCCCTCTTCATTAGGCATAAAAGCCGATCTTTTTCTCCAGGCTAGCACTGTTGTTGTTATGGATAGTGTGTCTAGTGTTAGGTGTCTGTTAGTCCTTCTCTGAATGGGTCTCACATTTTCAACCTTACTAAATAGGTGTTGTTTTCTCTGTTCTTTTTATGAAGCATACTATGGAAAAATACAAGAGAGAATGAAACACCTAAAATCCATTTTAATAAAAGCATTTGCAAGCTCATTCTGAAGAGCAAGAGCTTAATTATACCTGCATAAATAAAATGCTTTGTAGAGAGATCTGCACTCATCTCCCTGTCTAACACTAGAAAGTGTTAGCTGATACTTTATCAGATGGAGTATTACACTGTAGTCAACAGCTCTATGTTTCCAGGCCTGAAAGGTTCCTCTTTCTGTGGATTTATCCTTTTCTTTATGGGTAAAACAGGATTGATCTGCTAATGATGAAGAATTTAAAAACTCTCTGAAAGTTTCTGTGTTCTTTATGTGTTCCAAGATCCCTTACACAAAGCTGCTGAAAACTACATCGAAGCGAACCCTTTGTTGCCAGCTTCTCAAGAGATACTATGTGATATGTCATTTACCAGCTTTTCTGTGCTGCTCCCTGGGACGATTTGCTGGTTTTGAGCAGAGCAGCAGAACTCGTGCAGATTATCGCGTGCTGGGCCAGCAGAAGAGGAGGGCTTTTCCCCAACCCTTTGCAAGTCTGGGAGACGAGATGGGGTGAAATCAGTTAGTTCTATAAGTTTCCTGACAGAAATATTAATCTAACTAATCCTTTTATTGCTTTCTGGCTGCCTGCGCAGTCCTCAGACATTTTAAGTATCCCTTAAAATTAACACATGTGCTGTCAGGGTTGTATAAAGGGAGGAAGGCAGAGAGAGATCTTAGATGTCCAATTTCTCTGACCAAGAAACTAAATTTGTACATTTTTTGGCTATGTGCAATAGAAAGCACTAAGAATATCTGCTAAAGCTGGAGGCTAGAGGCTAGATCTCAGTACCGACAAATCTGTCAACATTATTCACAATTTTGCCTTTCTTGTTAGATACGTTGTTCTCTCTTCCTTCCATATCTTTGAATCTGAAGAGTCGCAGAGGAAATTGTGCTATATGGACATGATGTAAGCAACAAGACTCACAAGCCGAAAGAATTTTCTCTCTTTCTAGGTCATATTTGGAGCTCACTTTTCTCTAAAAATTAGAATTTGCTGTAAATGAAATTTACGCAGTGTAAATGAAATTCAAATACTTCCTCTAGGGTCACTCAAAGCTTGGAAATCAGTGTTAGAAGGGTATTGTTGCCTTTTGGACTCAGTTTCTTAAAGAAAGAGAAATGTCATTAAAGAGGACTTTAAAATAAAAGGAGCTTATGGAAATTACCCTTGAGCAGTACCTGGAAGACACATCTGTTTCTTGACTGGAAAATCTCACTCTTGCCTTGTGGATATCTGCAAAGCTACCAACGTCTCTTGGTACAAAATTGGTACTCTCTTTTGCAATTTTGGATTATAAAATTACAAATAAAGTCTGTTTTTCTCACTAATTTTGCTTTACATACATTAGTTCATATAGGATGTAGTTTGGAGAAAAATGTGGAATGAGAACAATTATTTACCCAGAGTAATTGTTAACTGAATTCCCTTCTTTCTCACTACTGCCATATGAACGGTCCTGCTATCTATTTGGCCTATTGTCCTGCATATTCATGTGTTAATTTTAGGTTTTGCGGGACTGATCCTGATCACGTTCCCCCTTCTTTCATCTCCCCCCTTCCTGTTCGTCACTGTCCCATGGGAATCGGGACGTGAAGGCCGACTGGCCGTTTGGCTGTGGGCTGTGGGGAGGTGCTTCCTTTCAGTTTTAGGATACCTGCCTGTGTTTGCTTTGGAGACTAAAACCTCCCCTTCAAATGACAGGGGTTTTGTGGTGAAGACAGAAATTCAGCCATATTAGCGGTAAGTTTATATATAGTTTTTTATACAGAAGTTGAAATGAGATTACCACACCCAGTCCCAGCGCTATATCGTCAAAAACTGTTTTAAATGCAACTGGTTGTCTTTTGCAGACTGAAGTGTCCTTGAAGTACACATTTATTCTGAGAAAATCTGGTTGCTAAAAAAGGATTTATCTTTTGCTCATGAGGGGAGGGGGAATGAGAAGGTAGTGGAAACTAGCCATTGCCCTGCATTTAACGATACATGACTGAGAAAATAAAGGTTTATCCAGTCCAGGAAGATGTGATCTCCTCAGATCGGTGTCTGAAAAACTGGGAGCAGCTAAGGCTTGTGGTTCCAGTTGTACCGCGGGTTACCTATCCTTGATTTTTTTACGTCCTGTATGTAGAATCATGCCATCTGCAGTCATGGCAGGTCCTGTCCTTACTATTTCATGCCTTTTGACATTGAAATGGCTGAATCATTGTTAATTTTTTTTTAAACAAAATTTTTATTTTGTTGGTTTTGGTCACTGATTGATCCTTTTTTTCACTTCCTTTTTTTCCCTTGTCTCTCTGTGCTTCGCTGGACATGGCCCGTAGGGGAGTTCTCAGGTGTGTATCTCTCCTCCATTCAGTTTCCTTCATTGTTTCTTTTTTCCTTGTCGAGATTGAATGACGTGGTATACACGTGTGATACTCCCCTGCTCTTGTCCACCCACGGTTGGCTTTGCGGACTTTGTCCCGCCTTTGCCTTGCTTGGTTGCCTCACACTGGTGGGTCCCCAGACAGTAGGACATCGCTGCTTTGTGCTCTCATGCTGCTACATTTTGATAAGCTTTTTTTTGTGGCTTTTTGCCGGTTTGCTCCACTGTATTACACTGGCCTGTCACTCAGGGTCTTGGGAAAACCCTGCTGTGCCTCTCTCTTTCTATGGGGTGGGAAGTTTCTTTTTGTCAGAACAGGAACTGTATTTTGAGGAGAGCTCAGGAGGGCACAGAAATCAAAGTTAGGTTTTCCATATTTTTCCAAGTGAACAAAGCTTTGAGGAATCCCTCTGCTTGCATGATGCCCATTACAGGTCAGTTAATGCATACTGACCCTCTTCTGGAATAGCTGTAGTAAAATTAAAGACAGTTAATTGCTTTCTGGATGGATTAGAGAATGGCAGAGCCTCTGCCTTTTGCTGAAGCTTTGTCTTCCGGGCAGAAGTTTGAGGTGATATCTCTGTCGTCTTTTTTTTTTGTGGAAGAGGCTCACTGCATTAGGGCCACGCTCGGCCACCAAGGCCCTGCACTTGCAGAATTTTCACATTTCCATAAAATGCATTTGGGCCCTAATGCAATTTCAGATGAAGTCAAGGGGATGTGTCCTGATTTCAGTGCAAGCTGGATTAGGTCTTCTCTGTAATAAAGGCAGGTGACTTGCACAGATGCAATGTGTTGAAAGACATAGCATAATACTGTGCAGTGATGAACTCCCTCGTGTGCCTCTGCCTACAGGCTAGAGTGGACTCACTGCCTCTTGGTGCTGGGTCTGTAAGGTTAAAAAAGAAAGAGATGGCATCATCCTTTCTTTTAGCTCAAACTGTTTTTACTCTTTTACTGTAAGCCACCTTTTCATGGTCCTCTCTCAGAAGACTTCCCACCAAAATTTAGGTGGAATTTGTCTGAGTAAGAAAATGGATTTGGGTCTGTGCAAAAAGGCCAAATATGAGCTTTGATATTTTTCCCCTCAGCCTGTTATTTTTCTCTCCCCCTGTCTTTCCCTCACCCTATTCATAATGTCTGTTCAGTTACCTTTGTTGTGGGGGTGGCAAGCCCAAAGGTGGTTAGTCCAGGGGAAATGATGAAGATGGAAGAAAAACGTGAGCTCAAGTTGAGCTTGTTCTGAAATCTCGGGTGTAAATCCCTGCTAGGCTGGGCTGAAGCAGAACAGGGTGTAGATTAGTTCCTACTGATCATCACGGCATATGCTGGCACCACACACACACATACTTACACATGCTGATGAGCTGCACTGTTTGCTATTTACAGATCGGTACTTAATGGCTGCTTTTTTCTCTTCCTTTCTCCCCCTTTGTCCCCATCTCTTTCTGTTCCCTTTCTCGTATGGGATGGCTCTCATAGTACGGGATGATTTCTTTGGTAAGGCGAAGGCCTTTTTTTTTTTAAACATCCATTTTTTTTCTCCTAAATTTCTTCTGTTCACCCGACATCTCTCCATATGTGTTGCATTACCTTGGTTTGGTTTTTTGTGATGATGGTGTCACCTCTCCAAGAATCAGGAGGCAGCTGATCCATGCCACTGGTTTGGGGATTTTCTTATGCTTCTTGATGTAGTTGATTATCCACTTTGATGCTTCAAACTATCTGCCTGGATATGGGAGGTGCTCAGTGTAGGATAGCTCTGTAAGACATGGCTCTATCCAGACCTCTCTCCCTTTGCTCCCAACCACAAAGAGGTGAAGAGTTCTTCTAATCACTCCACAGTGTTTCCTTCCACAGGTAGGGCTTTCCCATTACAGCCTACATGAGGTTATCTCATAATATTTGCTCTGTTGCTCTGCAATGGCTCAATCCATTTCTTTATTGCAAAACTAACCCTTCATACCGCTCACTGGTTAAAGCATCTGGCCATGACTGTGTTACACGCAAGTAAGATAGAAGTTGTTGTGAAGATTCTGATGATTTTGGAACTGTATGGCTTTTAAGCCTGGGCTGAGAGCTCACCCACCTCACCAGAGTTCCTTTCTCTCCCAGAGATAAACCCAAAGAGTGATAGCTAACTTGAGAATGAGAATGGAAAAAGAATTCGTCCAAAAAACCCAGAGAAGAACACCTCCTCCTGATGTCCCTCAGCACCTGGAACTTATTTGTGCTGTTTTAGTGGTTTACTGGATAAATATTTATTTGGTCATTTGTAGAATCAGTAAAAGGGAATAAGAATATTGTTTAATGAACGGATGTCTGTATCCTATGACCTCTTGGTTCAAACAACATATTATTATGCCACAACCTATAAAACAAAAGAAAGGGGTGTAGCTCATTCACCTTCCCACACCACAAATACACTTTTAGTTTACACAGCTGTTATTGTCTCCCACTTTTTTTGCTATTTGCAGTATTCTTTGACACAGCATCAAAGAACACATCTCCTGAAACATCAAAGTGATTAATTATCTCTCTACTGATTTTTAAAATGTTATTTGAAAATGCTGCTTCTTATTCATCCTTGCTGGGAATTCGCTTTTGCCATCATAAATTCATCCCATCTAACTGTGGGAAGAGGATCTGTATGTTGGAGTGTTGTGATGTGTTCTCACTTCTTGTATGCTGTCATGTTTCTCTAACTTCCATTTACTTCAAGTTTATGTTGTTTTTATTTTACTGTAAAAATTAATCAGCGAATAATTGTTGGTGAAAAATATTGATGTCTTTGCTGTAAGGGAAGAGGTAGTTCAGGAGGATAGGACAAGGAGAACTTCAGCACAAACTGTGATGGTTATGAGACTTCTTTGTGCCCTGGGACCTGCAGCAAGGAATGAGCTGCAACTCAGCACTGTTCCCTGAAAGGGAGAGGGCTCTTTGCCTTTAGTTCTCAGGTGACCTCTGTTCCCTATTGTAAAATAGAAGCTGATTCTGGGATTCAGCAGGTCCCTGCAAGCAGGAAACAGTCCAGATGTGCTTTTGGTCCCCAAATTTCTTTCAGTCTGGTTTTAAGAAATTCAGCCTTCACACTTAGACGCAGATTTTTCAAAGTGCTTGCAACCCTGATGTGCATATTGCAGTTGTCGTATGTTTGTGTACAAGGGGAAGTGCAATGCCTCTGATGTAGACATTCTTTTGAGCGTGGGCTGAGGCTTCAAATTCATTTAAACACCTGTGAGAAAGCTGTCAAAGGTAAATAGTAGAGATGCACAATCTGAAGTCCTGGTAAAATTGCAGTGATGGAAGGCTGATAGTGGATAGCCTTTTGTGTATACAAAACTGGCTACAACAACCATGATCACAAATCTGTACTGAGAAACAGGAAATTTGGCTTATACTAAGAAAGAAATCAAAACACAGATGTGCAAATACGGCCAGCAGTTTGGACAGTGTTCTGCTGTGCTTTGTGAAGAACCCATGAACTTCTAGCTTCTTCCTGTATGAGTAATGATAGAGAATGGTTGTAATAGCTCATGGCTGAACTGGGAGTCATTCACTTGACTTCCCCTCACCAGCATTAGTGAAGTTCTCTCCTTTATCCCTCTGAAGGGAGTCTGTGAAAGTTTGGGGAAGTGGCTAGGTCTGCATTTGTGCTTTTTACAGAAAGAACACGTGGGTGGCTTTGCTTATGCCGTGTGGTCTTTCAGCAACAGGCACACCACTCTCTGCAACAGAACGCAGAAATGTAGGGAAGCCTGACAAGAGCTTTCTCTTCCTCAAGCATGAGTCAATCAATGCCACACAAGCTCCTGTATTTCTAGTAGAGCAGATGAAAACTGCCAGGCCTTTCTTTTCAGGAATGGGCAAAGAAGTGGGGAATCTGCTGTTGGAGAACTCACAGCTACTGGAGACCAAGTAAGAAACTTCTGCATGCTCTCAATTGCCTGTCTAGTTACAAATGAGCTGTCATCTTGAAGTTGATCTTGGCCAAAAGTCCTGCCTCCCTGGGGCTTGCTTGTTTATCTAACAACTTTTCTTGAATAGTGCTCATTCTTTGAACTGTAGAAGAGGAATTCCTCTTCTGAGTGACCTTCCTGTTTCTTTTCTGCAGGCACTTGGGTGAAGTCTCCACACATGTGGTGATAGGGTCTGATCCCACCTGAAGTCAGTGGCAAGCTTTTCATTAACTTCAGTGGGAATCTAGATGTGGGCCTAAGTGACTGTGAGGATATTGCAGTTTAGAAGCTTTTATCTGCAGGGTTTGCTATTTGGAAAGAAAATTACCTTACAGTTGACACAAAGACTTTTCAAAGATTTAATAGTTGATAAAGGAGAGCCAGACAATGTAATTGGCATATCCTTTGAGGAAGGCTGGTAAACCAGACAGTAAAGAAGCTAAGTAGCCATGGAAAAGGAGGCGAAGTACTCCCGGGGTCAGAGTTGAAGAACTTATTATTATAGGAAGCTGCTGAATTTAAAGACTTTAAGATATTTCAGAACTGATTGGAAATGCATACACATATATATGTGTATGTATATCACCATCATCCACAATTAGCAGTAAGTACACATAACCAAAAGTTTGAAAGGTGTGTCTCGGATCTTAATTCAGTCTCTACTAAAAATAGGAATAAACCTCAGGCAGGTGATAGGTTTACCTATACCTGCTTTTTGCAGTATCCTGCTATCTTCTTATGGAGTATCTGATGTTGATCTGTCAGCCAGGATACAGGACTGGACAAACCTCATCCTGACCCTTTATGGTGATTTCTAAGTCGTTCTGCAGCTCCTTCTTGTCAAAATCAACTTTTCCATGAGTTCTAGCTAGACTGAATTATTTTTATAAACTCATTTCAAATCTCCTTGTAGGGCCTGTGACTTTAGTTTCAGGTCTCTGTTATGGACAGCTGCTGGTTATAGGCATTTTTGCTTATTGTTCCTCTCACATCTTTAAGAAATGCTTTGAACGTTGTGAAGAATGATTTGATTGCCAAGGTGGACCAGCTGTCAGGAGAGCAAGAAGTGCTGAAGGGAGAGCTGGAGGCAACAAAACAGGCCAAAGCCAAAATGGAAACCAGAGTCAAGGAGCTGGAGGAAGAGCTCAAAAGGTGAGTGATTCACACTGCTCCAGGGAGTTGGGAGAACCCGAGTGATAAACCTGGCTCCTCTGTTAGTTTAATTCCTTTTCCCTCAGGGTTTAGTGTTGGAATTCAGAGTATCTCACAGAGAGTTTCAAAGGCAGATGGTAGGTGGCTGAGATGGTTTTTTTAAGATTGTATTTATTTGTTTGAAATGGGTTATTGAACCTTAAAAACCTGCAGAACTTTTCCTCCCATACATTAGCATTCCTTAGCAGTGATTGCAAATCCAGGCTCCCTAGAGTGAGCCTTTCAGAAAATCAAATTGTAATTAAAAAAAACAACAGGGGGAATTCTAAAAGAATAGTTTTGAAGGAAACTATCAAGAGCTTGATCCTGGCAGCAGCCAAGATAGTTCTGAGAGGGATGAATGCCCATTCATTTAATGAAAGAGCTAATACAGATTCCCACAAATAGTATTTAAATGTCAGTATTGTTAATTATTCCACTGTTCATGGTAAGAGTGAGAAGGAGAGGCAGAAGAGATTTTAGAGTCCTATGTGGGTAGCATTTGGAGGGATCCCACTTATTTTCTGCTCAAACCAGAGAAATTTAAGCCTGAATGCCTGGCAAAGCCTGTGATCATATCACATCCATAAAGCTAAAATTGTCCAGTAGGGCTCAGAGCTACATAATTACATTTTGACTGGCTGTACGTTCCACTGTGAAATCTCAGTTCAGAGAGCAGTGCTTATTTTGCAGCTGGAGTCTGGCAGGATACCTCTGTTATTTTCTAATTTGAACACAGCATCACCAAGAATGACACAGACTGGTCTCTCTTCATTGTTCAAAATGCCTGAAATGAAAATAGTCTCGCAGGCAGTGGAAATAGATCCAATTTCTTGAAATGTCTTTTTGAGCATCTCATTGCGTAATAATGCAGTAGGGACACAGGCTTTTAACTGGCTGGTGTACCTTTTTAAGAGACAAGCAGCAATTTTTTTCCACAGTGTCTTTGCTGTCAATAAAAATACTTGTAATTCAAATGGGATTGAAGCTTAGTATGGGGTTTTTAAAGAAATTAAAGGCACTCAGAAAAATAGTCTAAATATTTTATTAACATATATTTGGCGTTCTCTTCCTCACCGTTATAGCAAATTGTCCTTCGTATTTGAGGATTTTTCACTGCGTTGAAAACAGAAGCAGTCCAGAAGAAGAAATTAAGCCAGTGTTTTGACTGCTGAGCATGGTTTAGTGTTTTTTTTTGTTTTTTAATTAAGATCTATCTGAACATAGATGATGGCTCTGAAATAGAAATAGGCTGGTCCATTCCAGTGACCAGTATTTTGGGGCCTGGTTCTTACATCAGATCTTCCAAAGAAATGGGCTGATGTCAGTGAAGCTGTTCATAAAGTAGCATGCTACTAGTGTGAGAAAAAAATATCACAGAGAAGCTTCTCGTTATTTGGAGGTACATCTCATGGTTTGAAAATGTTGCCCTGTAATACATCTAGACCTTTTTGTAGATGATTCTCCCCACCAAACACCTGATGGTCAGCCCAGCAGTAGCAGTCACCGTATCACTTGCTGGTTTGATGCATTTCTTTCTGTTTCCTAGAGTGAAATCTGAAGCGATTGTTGCCCGACGAGAACCCAAAGAGGAGGTGGAGGATGTAAGCAGCTATCTCTGTACAGAATTGGTATATTACATTACTAAAATGCCTGCGGGGAAAGGGGGTTTATATACTTTGCTTTGTATATATGAGTCCTCAGATGCAGACTGTTCTCCCTTTGTTAATGATGAAGGCAAAGCTGATCAGCGGCAGGTTGTCTCGATATTTGGCGGTAGCCAGATACCATGAGATTACCCCTGCATATGTCTTTCAAACCATGGTTTGGCCAAGACGAATGTGTGACACAGCGAGGATGCAATGTAAGAGTTGGTTTCTGCTGAATGGCGCTAGACCAGTAACCTGCCTAGCATCTTCCAATTTTATCTGATTTTCCCCACTTTTGAATTACAGGTAGTCTAATGTCAGTCTGGATTCACTCAGGCACTCAGGGTCTTACGATAGTTAGGCTTCTCAAGAAGAGCTTGTCTCATGTTGACCGTGAAGCTGTAAGCTGTGAGGACTTCATGCAGTGAAATTTGGGTTTCTGCAGGCAGCTTTACAGCAATAGCTGCCTTCATTTTAATAGCTTTACAATCTCCAATTTTGTGACATTGTTTTTCTCGTTATTTCTTCTGCATAAGCCAGTACTGCCTATTACAGGGTACAGGTAGAAAAGGCTCATGGACTCTCCCACTGAGACAGCTCTTCAGAGTGCTTTGGCTGAAGTAGAGGCTTTTCCACAAAGTCCAACTGTAGCCAAAAAAGAAGCAAACAGAGGATAAAAGAGATATCCCCTGTAAATGTCACCTCTGCTAGGACAGGAAATTAGATACACTTTTCAATATTACTGTGTTCCTACTTTGTGAAAGATATGGGGCTGGTTTCATTTCTAGCATAATTCTCTTGACTGAACTGGGTTTTTACCAGGGTGAACTTAGTCTGTTGAGAATTTAGGTAGATAGGAAAATGTTCAAGTTGTTCTCGTGGACCACTGAAGAGGACAGGATTCCTTTTAAGCTGAGCAGACAAGATATCTGTATTTAAAAAGTAAAAAGGATGGTCTTAAATTCCTTTTCATTTACATACTTCCTGTTTTGGCTGGTCACATAGGTTTATTCTAAGTCCAGGAGGCTGAAGAGGGGGTTGGCTAGTTTGTGCTATTCCAATTCAGCCAGTTTGGGAATTGCCACGGTCTAGACGCAACCCAGTGCCACTTCCTAGTAATGAGTTTTCAAAATCCTTAGGATTTCTTTTTGGGCAGGTATTTTCCCCAGTTTGTCCTGGTTGCTCTCATTTCCCTCCTCAGAAGATGAATATAGAATCCCATTCCTGTTGCCTCCTAACCCAAAGCCATGTGTCTTCATCAGAATGCCAGATTGTGTCACCATCCCTGGGGATCTAGGGTTGTAGGGGTGCGAGGCAGTAGTGCAGGAATGGACTTGGGAACAGCAAGATTGCAAGGGGTTTGGAGAGAAACTAGCTGGTGCATGTCCTTTCTTGGCAACCTTCTGGACGTCTTATCTGAAGGCTTCCCATATGACAAAGAGATACTTGGAGTCCCAGGGTGATCCTTTGGATGCAGAAGGGTTCCTGATTACTAATTTTTGTATGAGTCTTGCAATTCCAGAGAGTCATTGTTTCTAGGCTTGCAGGTGACCACACAAAACATTGGAATTGTAGATTTTCAGGGCTGAATTATAAAAAGCTATGTGCGTATGTCACACTAACTAGTTCTCTGAACTCTCTGAGCTGGCAGCGTGAGTGTTGTGGGCCTAATGAATTATGAAGAGTGTTCCACCTTGTCCTTAGAAATGGCTTTACAAGACTGTTACTGGTAATTGAGCACCATCTTTAAACCAGGACACTTCCTCTGTCTATGTGAACATTCAGGGCTGTAGCACCAGTTAGCTAGGGAAATAACTGAACCTGGGAATTTCAAACATATGCTTTTATCCATGCTGCACAGTGGTTAGCAGGGGGAAGCAGCCCTCAGCCATATTCTGAGAATGAACAGGTGAGTTGTGTCATGCCAGGTAAAGAGGAAAAGGCCTTTCTTTAGTTTTCTGCACCCTACAGCTTTATCTGCTAAGTGTGTACTAACAGAATGCCTCCATCCTAGTCCTGCTGAGGGGACAGATAGCATTATGTGGTGCTCCCTGCTGCTTGTGGTTAGATTTGCTACAAAATGTGTTACACTAAGACTTTGATTCCCAAACTTCCTGGACCAACGGACCACTGTCAGCTCTCCAAATTCCTAGTAGACCACCAAAGCACCTTATTGATGATACTCTCTGGATAGGGTTTTCAGTTCGGTAGTGGTTTTTACTCTATTTTACATGGGTTTGCCGAACACCAAGAGGTCCATGGTCATAGTTTTGGAGATCACTGGTCTAGAATTAGAACCTCACATGGGTAATTAAACAGAACAGGAAGAGAACTAACAAATGTGTGTCTCTGTCTGCTGCCTTTCCTGGTACTAACATCAATCCCCTTCCGTTTTTTGTTGGCTGAAGCAGTGCTCCTCCCCTCTGCAGGACAACATTCCCATAGCTCAGCGTCGCCGCTTCACACGTGTGGAAATGGCCCGGGTTCTGATGGAACGCAATCAATACAAAGAGAGGTTGATGGAGCTCCAGGAGGCTGTAAGGTGGACAGAGATGATCAGGTGAGGCTGGGTGAACAATCCCATTTAGGACAGAACCTGGCCGTGTTTGGCCTTGTGGTCAGTGGAGCCCTTATGAAGATACTGGGTTAAAAAGTGCTAAAAATTTTCTGAACTGTAGATGCTTTTCTTGTGATGTGTAGTTCTTTCTCTCTTATTCCTGAACCTGGGCTGCAAATGAAGACTAGAGTTGCCATAGTTACTTGGAGACACTGAGCAGTTGTTTGTCTTGCTTGTTTTGTGTGTTCTAATTAGGCTAGGAGAAACTGTAGGGGAGAAGATTGCTTTTAATTAATGAATTCCTTTGGACGTGGCTATAAATGAGAGTAGTGTTGAGGTTTGTAATTACCAGGGTGTGACTCTGGCACTGATAACATTGAGGGGTGTTGATAAAACTTTGAATTGAGCAAACTTATTTGCACTTCATATGAACATTGAAACATAAACCTGTTAGGTGTGCTCCCATTGAAGAAGACTGTATGTCACTTCCTCTGTTGTACTTTGAAACATGTTGTTAGAATGAATTTGGGGTTTTGGCATAGCTTCCTTGATGGAAATGGCCTGCTGGTTGGCATGAATTTGGGTAAAAGATACTGAAATTAACTTGCATCTGCTGTGTTTGTCCTTAGAGCTTCCCGTGAACACCCATCCGTCCAGGAGAAGAAGAAGTCCACTATTTGGCAGTTGTAAGTCCTTTGGTGGTTTGTTTAAGATTAAGGAAAGGGGAAGTGTTTCCATTTCTACCTTAGACATCAACTTAAGAGACTCTTCCTCTGGTGTTAATGAAAGATCAGCTAAAAGTGTTTTTAGCTGAACCCTTTGATTACATGGGCTTCCTTTGTCTTTAGTTAAAATAAAATCATCTCTGAACATTCATATCAGTTTGGTTTTACAAACTTGGAAAGATTGCAGGTGCCTGAGAACAAATACCTGAAATGGAAAAATACATACACTCATAATAAATGAAGTAGGGCAGTTCTCACGAACGGCTTAAAGCCCCTGATTTTGTACCTTTTGCTTCCCCTGCTGTGAATCTGTGTTAGATTGTCTCCCTTTTCTCTTATTTGTTGACTTTTCCTGTCCCTAGCTTCAGCCGTCTGTTCAGCTCATCCTCAAGTCCTCCACCGGCAAAGAGGACCTACCCATCGGTGAACATCCACTACAAGTCTCCAACAACAGCAGGATTCAGCCAACGTCGTAGTCACACCATGTGCCAGATCTCCTCCGGCAGTCGCACTCTTGAATTCTTCCCTGAAGAGTGAGTCGTGTGCTATGTGCAAAGCCAGATCCCCTGGCAGCTCTGCCAAATAGCAGCCGGCTTTTTTTTAAATAAGCTTTTTTCCACTGAAAAAAGTCCAAGTGGCATTAATAAGTTTCTGTCTCTTGTGTTTATCCACTTGATCTTTCACTCATCAGTTACCACATGGATGGGCTCAGCAAACTGGCAGTAACTTTGTGCTCCCAAGCATACGATTACCATTGCTTTCTCAGGCTTTCTAGGCCATGATGATTCATCTCAGCAGGGACCACTGTTGGCCTCAGAATTGGCCTCGACCTGAGTTTTGCTCTCGTGTTTGGAGACTGTGTGAGAGAATGAAGAAGGGCTTTTGTGGTAGAGTATGATGGCAGGATAGCAGGAGGAATTATCTTTGTCCAACTCAGTTGACAAAGAATTTAGGTGAAGACAAGGGTTTTCTCAACAGTGTGTTTAGGTTATAATATATGGTTTAATCCTAACTATGCAGAAAAAGAGCTTCCAAATATTGCTACTGCAGAGTCCTCTCCCTTTCTTTTATGCCTCTGATAAAAGTGAAGAAGCTATTTTCTGCTTTACTTGACTTTAAAATGTGTGCATTGTACCATTACAGGGTTTTATTGTTTAGTTTGTGATCTGTTTTTGTGGAAGGACTTTGGAGAATGTGGTGGTGAAGTTTGTTGGAAAGGCGCTGGATTAAGTGGAGAGGTTTTCTTTAGAGAGTGAATTTGTATTTTATAGATAACCCACTGCTTTTATTCTGTTCGGTTCAATTCTACTTACAATATCAGAGTTATCATGTGGTGTCTGAGTGCCTTCCAGTAGTGCATTAAATAATGTGGCTAACCATCGTCAGAAGCTGTTTGTTCTCTCATCCTCTCCCCAGGGGAGGAAGCGTGTGCAAGGAACTGTTTTGTTTTAGTAGGGGTTTGGTTTTGTTTTAAGTAGGTATGTCATTATATATATATATGTGGAGGGTTTTTTGTTTTGGCTTGGATTTTTTGCTGATGTTGTTTGTACCTTGGAATGATGTTTTAAAAACCTGTTGAGAGCTGGAACTGACATTCAAACATCCTTTGTTTATAGTAAAATGTATCCTAAGAGCTCACAAATTGATTTTCTTCTTAGCTTTGCCAGTGCAAAGCTGGAGTCATTCTGTTGAAACCAGTACAGTTAGGGCATATTTTCCTTGTCAGCAGAGAAAATTTTAAAATGGACAGAAAAATAAGCAGTTGACTATAATGAAAAATGGAAGAATTCAGAATGCCTTCCTGATGGAGACATTAGATCAGTAAACTGAAACAGCTAAGCAAAAATTGGTATGATCTTACAAATGGTCGTCTTCTTGAAGGTTGATTCCCTGTTTCTGAAGGGCTCTTGGAATACTGAAGTGGACATGACAATTGTCCAGGTAACAGGGAGTTAGAGGTTAGGATTGCCTAGGTACACTTCTTAATGGAGTTTTTCTGTCTCTGATTTCCTGCATCTCCTTTACTGCTTGTGCAAAGATGGATTTGTTTTGCTTTGTATTCTTTGACTTCTTGTCCCTTTTTCCTTCTGCCTGCTATGGCAATGCATCCTTGACCTCCTGCCTCTGTTTCTAACCATAGCTTGAGAAGTAACACTGTTGCTTCTCTTCTCAGTGACTGTACATCATCAGCACGTCGCGAACAGAAGCGGGAGCAATACCGCCAGGTCCGGGAGCACGTGAGGAACGATGATGGGCGATTGCAAGCCTGTGGCTGGAGTCTTCCTGCCAAGTACAAGCAGGTAGGGACCTCTCTCCTGAGAGGTTGAGGGGAGAGAACATGTCATCCTATTCACAGTGACATCAGTGAAGATCTAATTCTGTAGCCTTAGTTGTTAAATATTCCAGTTAGATGTATAATATGCATGTTTTAGCTGTATGATGGTTGTAGGCATAGATTAAATTTATCTTTTTTGTATCTCCACCTAAGTCTACAGAGGGGACATTCTTTTGCGTGAAAGGCGCTGAAAGAACCTAGCCTGAAACAAAAGGAATTAACCTTCTTCATCCAGAGCCCAGTGTTTGTTTTATTCCCTTTGTTATTATATCTGAGCTTGCATATTGGATATTTTATTTTTACTATGAGAACTTTTCCAATCATTTAGTATTATAAAAACCAAATTGAGTGGAATTTGCTCCCCATTCTCCCCAGCAGTGCACCAAATCAAATGTCATCAGCCTCATTTGTTGGCCTGTGGCTCCTTTACCTCTGGTAAAAGATCACCTGAAAGGAATGAGTTTTTCACTGTGGCTTGAAAGTGGAGGAATGCCCAGGTGGTTTCAGGTTTTGATGGAAGGGAATGCCAGTGTTCTGGCTTCCATGCAGGGAACATCCGTTAGCCACACTTTTTCTGTTAGCAATGCAGGATATAGCCTCTGCTAACCGTAATTGGGGCAACCTATTATGGTGAAAGAGACACAGTCTCTCAGGTATGCTGGTCCTTTAGGCACTCTGTTTCACACAAGATGTCAGATAAAACATCAACTGCCATTGGCACCCCATCTCTGAGGCTAAGAAGCTTCATTCTGCTGTATTGGTTGCATCTCTGTTGCGGTAGCCTGGTGTATACACTCTTGTACTGTCTTTTCCTTCTTCTCTTCCCCCACAGCTGAGTCCCAATGGTGGCCAGGAAGACACTCGCATGAAAAATGTCCCCGTGCCTGTATATTGTCGCCCACTAGTAGAGAAGGACCCAACCATGAAGGTGTGTTGTCTCTGCATACCATTCCAATCCAGAAAGGGGGCATGGAAAAACTGAGGATTTGTCATCATGAAATATGCAATTTTTACAACAATCTACATTTTTTACATGATATATTCCAAATCCCATCCTCCTCTTCCATTTTTTGGAATGGTTGTTTCTAGTATATGTAGGGAAGAGTACCCCTCTCTGTAAGAACATAATTCTCCGCTGATTCTGGTTGCTGGGTCCCCTGCTTCTGTCTTACATCTTTTGCTTTTTTTGAGGCTTCTTTTATATAATATCAGCAACATTTTAGGCTTATAAAGCTTGTTAAGAATCCTTAAAGTATAGTACAAAACAATATGAAAACTGGTGAAAAGGAGCAGATGAAAGCTAAAACATACTTCATCTCCCTTCTTTTGGATTTCACTGTTGACCAGGAATCACTAGTAACAGAACAAAATTATCTAGAGCAGAAGTCAATGGATTTTTGTGTAGTTATGTCTATCAATACTAGAGCTAAAGCTGGTATTTTCAACAGAATTGCACTTGGGAATAGATGCTCGTCTCTCTGCAGGTTTATCTGCCATAATTAGTTGTTTTCAAATATATAGTCTGTCATTAACTTTGCTAAGATTCAGAGTTGATTTTTAGACTTCATTCTAATGTTTAAGTTTCAAAAAAATTCTGATGTTGTTAGTTGTTTCTAGAAGATTGGTGTAATCTTTGGCTGATACTCTGTTCAGTATTTCCCCTTATGATTTTGGAGAGATCCAATATGTGATTAAGTAGTCCTGTTCCCAGCATTCTCCTGAAAAGTTACCTGAAAATAGCTCATAGGAGGCTGGATAAATTTATTTGTCAGAAGATATGTAGTGTGCTTCTAATCAATTCATTGTAAGTTTATTAGGCAGGGATCTAAACAAGCAGATTTCTTTTTGGAGGAGAAGTTTTGTTTTTGCTGGCTTAGCTCCTTGAATCGCTCTCTAGGATCTGACAAATCTAGGCAAAGGGGGAGTGCAGGGAGGCAGAAGAGTGCAAGACTGGGAGAGGAGATGCACTAGGGAGCATCTGACCCTTCTGGGTTCATCCTCAGCTAGGCTATAATACTGCAGGGAAAGAAACAGCTATTAGGGTGTTTATTTCCAAGCTATATTGAATATATTTTGCTGAGAGAGGAAATGTTGGTCAGACCCCTAGGGAATGACCCCTACTTTCTTCTCCTGGAAATCTCTGGTTTGTGCATCCAATTTATGACTTGTTAAAGACTGACAGATAAGACATGGATTTAACATTTCTTCAGTGGAGCTCCTTTTTCTTCCCTCCACCAAAACCGACTATTCTTCCAGTAGAAATCAACAAGATTTATTGTTTCCGCCTAAATTTTGTGGGTGTTTGGTACGTGTACACAGTTCTTTACAAAGGTCTCAGAATTTCATAAGGTCCTGGAGCCTCCAGAATTCTTAGTTTAAGATTTCTGTTTTTTTGCTTAGCTGTGGTGTGCAGCTGGAGTCAATCTCACAGGATGGAGACCTTTTGAGCAGGAATCTGGGAATGGACAGAAACTGGATCCTGGACGTGATCCCCTCACCTGTGATCGGGAAGTGGAAGGCGAGAACAACAAGAGTAACCATACATCTCCTGAAAAGAAAAAGGTCAGAAAAGGAAACTGATTTTTTTCTCCACTTTTTTTTTTATTCCATCCCTTATATTCCCCCTGTCATGATAGTTTTATACTATGCAGTATGATGCACTGACTCAGTAAAGTCTTTCCTAGTGTTATTACTGTTTCAGTATTTCTGAGGCATTGTCCTGTGGGGAGGGTTAGTGGTGCGCTGGCTCTGTCAGTAACTCTCAATGTGGTTTGGGATAAATCATCTTGAATAAAATCTCCCAGCTTCTGCTTTTGAAACACGTTTGGAGTTTTGAAAAACTTCCTAATGATAAGGGCAGTTAAACATTTGATGAAATTGCTAGGAAGCTTATGGAGTCCTCATCTCTGGAAATTAAAAAAAAAAAAAAAAAGGGCCAGGAAAAGCTTTATTAAGAAGAACATAGATCCAGTATAGTCCATTAGTCCATTTGATTCAGGAGGTGAATCTCTTGAGATTCCTTCCAGCTCTGATTTTTAAGATAGTCTTAAGTTCTTTTTAAGAACCAAACTGTAATTTGAAGATGATAATATAACTTTCTATCCTTTACAGTTTGTGGATTTTTTTCACAGCTGTATCATAATGCTGCCCTATGGTGTTTCTGTAATTAGCTTGCTTAGCCTGGTAGTTTGTGTATCCCAGGTCCATAGTATTCAATCTGAAATATGTGCTCAGTGACATTAATGAGACAGCTTAGAAGAGAAACTAATGACCACGCTCCCCTGGCTGGGGTTCCAGATACAAGTGCAGCAATGTGAAGGAAATTTGCATTGCTCATTTTGTTTATTTTCCTCAGCTGGGAGGAGACTTTGGCTCTCCGGAGCTGGCAGTGTGGTCTCTGCATACACAAATGTTGCCAAGCATTAATTGACTTAGTCTGATCTGAGAGGAGCACTGATTCTTCCGTGTGTTTGCTCTCCTGAAGGCAAAGGAGCTCCATGAAATGGATGCTACATCCAGTCGTGTCTGGATCCTCACCAGTACCCTGTCAACAAGTAAAGTTGTAATCATTGATGCCAATCAGCCTGGTACAGTGGTGGACCAGTTCACTGTCTGCAATGCTCATGTGCTCTGCATCTCCAGCATCCCTGGTAAGTGGGGCCCAGGCCCTGGCTCTAGTCTGCACAGGGTCACCCACTCCACTGAGGAGTCACAAATAGCATCCTCACTTCAGAACTAACCCATGGAAGCTGCTCGGTTCAGTAGTGTCCCTCAAGACCGTAACTCAGATCTTGCCTTCTCGTAGGACTGTTCTGTGGAGATCTTGCTGAGCACTTAGTAAGTGGTTCCTTTGGCACATGCAGGACGGCTCTTGGGAGCAAGCCTTGCCCAGGTTTGGGAGGGCTCTGTAACTGGCCTGGATTTTGATGGCTAGGATGAGGGGACTCACCATGGTGCTGATTGATGCTGTGGTGCCTCCTTGGGGCTAGTGAGCTCCAAGGATCAGAATCTTCCGTCTGTATGGCTACCTCAGGAGTACTGCTACATTTAAATTAGCAGTGACTGCTAGATTTATGGGAGAATCTGTTCTTTGCCCTTCAGCGGCCAGTGAGAGTGATTATCCTCCAGGCGAGATCTTTCTGGAGGGAGATGTTAATCCTGAAGAGTCATCTGGAACAGATGGTGTCTTGGCAGGAATCACTCTGGTGGGCTGTGCGACCCGTTGCAACGTGCCACGAAGCAACTGCTCCTCACGTGGTGACACACCTGTGCTGGACAAGGGACAGAGTGAGTCTCTGGACATAAAACTTAGCAGTAGTCCAATTATAGCTCGTCCCATATGGGCTTATGGTCTTACAGCCTCATCCTCCTGACCCTGACTTAACAACTTCGTAGACCTCAAAAAGTTTCTTAACTCAATACAAGAACACCAAAGCCCCTTTGGTACTTTTCCCTTTAGAGCCCCTCTTTCTTCTCTGAGTGATCTGGATCCTGCAACTAGGTTGTGGGGCTGGCGGAGCAGAGTATTTTGGACAGGTGATATGTGCTTGCCCTGCTACATTTGCTTCTGTTCTCATTGCTTTCTTCTCTGAACCATGTCTTCTTGTTAAGTCAGTTAAGCCTATATGAAAAAATAAATAATGCTCTTACTGATTCCCTATTGCAGTGGACAACTTTGGTGAACTTCTCATGCTTTGCTAGTCATAGATTGTGCCTAACTTTAAAATAGTCTGTGTTTTCCTCAGACCAGAAAAGACTCTGGATAAACTGCTGTCTGTGATACAGGCTCAGGGTTTGATTGTATTGGGCAAGGAAAGATAAGTTAAAAATTGAAAGCCCTGTTTCTGTATAGCTAAATTCTATCTCAGTCCGCAGCCTGCTGTACATCTCGCAATGTTCCTTCTTTTTTAGGTGAAGTGGCTGCTGTCTGCAATGGAAAGATCAACCAGTCCCAGTCTACTGAGGAGGCAACAGAAGCTACCGAGGTACCAGAGAATGGTACAAGTGAGACAGAATCTGCTCAGGTCCGGCCTGGGCCACTCACAGAGCATGTGTTTACAGATCCAGTCCCTCCTCAGGCACCTCTTAGGCAGAACAGGTAGGCTGCCCATGTGCCAGTTTAGTTGTTTATGTGCTCTGTTTGTATAAACTCTCGATTAAGAGAGCCAGCCTGATTTTCTGATTTTCACAAAGTGTCCGACTCTTTTCACATTTGTGCCCACAGAGTATTACAGATGGGATGATAGGGAGAGGAAGAAATAAAATGAAAATAAACATGGTTCAGCCTGCAGCAGACTGTGTTGCAGCTTTTTAAGAGCAAATATTTGATCTCGCAATGTGAATGTAGACCTGCTGTTGAGACAGATCTTGCAAAGTACACTGTATTTAACGTTCTTACCAGAGGAACTTATCGATTCATGTGTAAATTTATTCTAGTAGTACCTCTAATGTGTTGTAAAGATAATAAAGAAAGCACATTCTCTACCCAAAAATTCGTAGACAATTGAGACTGAAGTGATGGGCTGGGAGCGCCAAGCAAGCAAGGTGAAAATTTTGGATAGAAACTGCTTTTAGAAAAGCAAATGCTACACATTAGCCCACTATGCTTTGAGGCTGGAAATGAACAGAGAAAATTCTGTTTATATAATGGTACTGCCAAATATTAAATTTGGCTATATAACTAGGAAGTACTTTCTAATTGTTTTGTGGGGGAAAAAGAAAATTTTGCAAATTGTAGATTCAGGAGTCAAGCAATTAAAAAACACTGAAGAGAAAGAAGCTATCTGTGTATACAATGTCCTTATCTACTTGTGCAGTTCCAGACTGTGAGCATAAATGGGAATTCTTTGCACTGCTATTAATAAAAGCATCTAAAAATGTTCTTTTCTCTCTTCAGTGAGAATGGGCAGCAGAAGACAGAGTCAAGCACAGCATTGCCAGATCAGGAATTGAATGGGGATGCCGCTGGGACTTGCACCAGTGCTGCCCCCACCATGTGGCTGGGAGCACAGAATGGCTGGTAGGTTCCCCAGGAGCTGGCAGAACTCTCTGTCACCTCGGATGTCCTCCGGGATCCACTTTCCAAGTCCTCACACCTCTAGTTCATTTTATGTTTCTGGAGTAGGTAAGCATCACTCATCATTGTTCTGAGCCCTCAGCTCGTCTTGGACACCATGATTTAATCTCACTTTGTGCATTCCTTTCTTACCAGAAAAAAAAATTCAAGCTCTGTCAGGCAGAAGGTGTGGGGCCTTGCTGCTAACGCTCCCTGATTTGTCCTTTCTTGCAGGCTTTATGTGCACTCTGCTGTATCCAACTGGAAGAAGTGTCTGCACTCAATAAAGCTGAAGGATTCTGTACTTAGCCTAGTGTAAGTGTGCACACTGAGGGACACTGAAGGATGAGGTTCAGTGCCTGTGCGATCGCTTCTTTGGTGAGGGTGGCACTTCTGTGTCATCTTTTTTCTTGCCCTTCTAAGGCACTGATATGTGAGGAAAGGTTTCCCAAGGTTTTGATTGATTAGGAAGCCTCATATGGAACAGCTTTCTCTCTCAATTGCAGACCTGACCCAGTTCAGTGAATAAGGTACTAAATGAGATTAGCAGTTCTGGGAGAAAATAAGTGGGAAGGAGAAGTGCAAAATTTCACAAGGGTGTAAATTAGGTGGAATTTGTTGAAATTGATGTAGTTCATAGTGTGAAGGAGAAGCTAAATTTAACAAGAAATTGATGGATTATGTTCTTATTACACAGAAGATAAAAAAAGGTATAACCCTTAGACCCTTACAGGATGTTCCTTCAAGGGCTAAATTGAACAGGAATTGTAGTGAGAACATAAAGGTGATTTGCATGGATGTCAGAAAGGATTTTTTAAGTACCTTACTTCTGCAGACTTTTATAAGTATTTACTTTTCTGTGATTTCAGGCATGTGAAAGGAAGGGTCCTTGTTGCTCTGGCAGATGGAACACTAGCCATATTCCACCGAGGAGAGGGTAAGAATCAACTTGATAAGAGAAAAACAAGCTGGCAGAAAGTGTGACAGGGTTTAAACGCTATACTGAGTCGAGGAAGAAAGGTGCCGGCTTGCCTGAATACAAATACATGCTTAAAATGAGTAGCTATTATACGCACATAAACCTTACCCTAAAACACTATAGGCATGTTTTTACACCATTTCATGGGACTTCCTGGACAAAAATATGTGTATATGTACTTTGTAGCATATGCAGAGTGAATACCACACTTCTAGGAAGTATTTGCCACAAAACAAATACGCTGTACAGTTGTTCGGGGCATATCTGATTAGTTTGATGCATTTGGACTATGTCAATGGTACTGTGCATTCACAGATCAATGGTACAGTGCGTGCACAGGGAGCTGCAAACAACTCAGATATATGATATCCAAGCAGATCATCTGCGCAGTGCAAATGAAATAGGCCTGTGGCTTCCCAGAGAAATTGGAGTCTGTATTAGGGTTGGAGTCGATCTGTCCAAATGCAGCAGACATAACTAAGATTTCAGGAAGTCTGGAAATCCCAGACAAGTAGACAGAACCCTCACATTGCACTTGGCCAGGATTTCTTGCTGTGAAAAAGATGTCTGAGTAATCTGTCATGCCTTAATCTTGTAATTTCAGTATAATTTTGAATTCTGTATTTCTTGTCCTCTTCACTAATGCAGATTTTATTTCCTTATAACCTTGACAGTTACAACCTGTTTTCATACTGTACAGCTTGTAGGAAGTTGCTAACTGTGACTAATCTTTGCATATTAAGAACTTATTTCTCAGTCATTCATTGACGTCTTTAAGTATAGTCAGGGTAGCAGTAAGTATAATCAGAATAGCTGTTTACACAGCAGACTGGAATACAAAGATTTCTGGTTTTGTGTAGTCTCTTTTTTGATTCAGCTTTTGTCATTGAATTCAAGCCTGACCATTCACATGGACAGAAGGTTCCCGTCAGAAATATGATAACGTTCATGACATAGAAACCACCTGTCTGCAGAGACACAGCATCTGTCTGGTAGTTAGAAAATAAGACCAAGAAAAGGGAGGTCTGATTCCTCATCCTGGTTCCATCACTTTGGGGAGATGATGTTGTTTGCCTTTAATATGAGGAAACCTCGCAGTAAGGATTGTAAGGTTCATTTCCTTATAAGTTTCCACATAGTCTTTTTAGGCTGTCTTTTTTCTTCCCCTGTTGGTTTTGTCATACTTGTTAGGGAAACCTGTTCCTTTCATTACAATAAAAGGATGTTTAAATTAGCCTGATTTGGAGAGCTTTCAGCCCACCAAACTAAGCTTTATTGTCATGTGTATGGTAAGTATAAGGCTTTGCCCCAACTAGTGTTATGGATTCATGGAAAGTTCACAGACATAAGCAAAATGCGCTTGAGTATTAGTTAAGCTTGTATAAATGGGTAGATGATAGATGATTCTGTTGTATACTGACATCTCATGAAGGATCCAATACAGCTTTCCCCAACTTGTTTTTTGCCTTAGATGGTCAGTGGGATCTCAGCAATTACCACCTAATGGACCTCGGTCACACTCACCATTCCATCCGCTGCATGGCTGTTGTGTATGACAGAGTCTGGTGTGGCTACAAGAACAAAATCCACGTCATCCAACCTAAGACAATGCAGATTGAGGTAAGAGAACAACTGTGTGTGTATGCATGCACATACATGATGTTGTATTTACTTCTAGCTGTTTTCTGCAGCAGTGTATGGAAGTGCAGAACCTCTGTGTTGTTATTGCTGACTGTAGGACCAGAACTGTCAGTCTGGGTCATCTCATGACCCAGTCTGCCAGAGGGGCACTTATTCCTTCCTCCCTTTGCAGAGCTTAAATCCTTAGATCAGTCTGAACTGAGCACTTCCTGTACCATTACTAGTGAGGCTGTAAGTCCACGTGCTGTACAAATGTTCATCTGTGCTCTACAACTGCCCTTCATATAAGGTCTAAGACTCCCTCATCTGTAGGCACTGTGGCACAACAAGAAAAATACACTTAGCAAACCTCAATGATCCCACATGCCCAAGGGAAAAAAGGAAGTTTAGAGCCTTTTTGCTGAAATATTTATTCAGTACCATGGTGTTGGTACAAAGCTGGATAACAGTGCTTTGAATAACTCTAATCAAAGGGAGAAGAAATGCTGATTCTGAAGTTCAAATCGAAATGCCAAGGCAGTTTGCTGATCTCCAGGCTTCATACTGGAGCTGTGTGTTTTCCTTTTCTACCAATCACCTTGTAAGCTCTTGATTCCTGTATTTTCTTCTTTCTGAAATGGTCTACAAAGACTGTAATAGTTCTGTCTATGAAGCAGCTGTGCAACACATCACTTCAAGCAAGGAATTTTCTTCATACTGTAGTGAACTTCTGAGGTCAGCCAGGAATTAATACATTTGCTCCAAAAACTTTGAAACCCAAACAARTGACCTCAGCTGAGCAAAATAGAGTATATGTCTAGATAATTGTAGACCGTTCATGAACTCATGTTGGTTCACCTATTTGGCATTTCAGAAATCCTTTGATGCTCACCCTCGGCGGGAGAGCCAGGTGCGACAGCTGGCGTGGATTGGAGACGGAGTATGGGTTTCTATTCGCCTGGACTCCACTCTAAGGCTTTACCATGCCCACAGCCATCAACATCTGCAGGATGTCGACATCGAGCCTTACGTCAGCAAGATGCTAGGTGAGGCAGTAGTGACTGTCAGTAAATGGTCCGTTGCTTACTGTGACCAGAGAGATGTCAATATTCATTAGCAGGCATTGCCCCGAGTCATATGCTTTTAACTGACTCTTCAATTCTCATGCATGCTTCCTAGGCACTGGAAAGCTGGGCTTCTCATTTGTACGGATTACAGCTCTGCTCATTGCTGGCAACCGCCTCTGGGTAGGGACAGGGAATGGCGTCGTCATCTCCATCCCATTGACGGAGAGTAAGTGACATTTCAGAGATTCTTCTGTGATCCCTCCAAATAACAGTGCTTTTGCTTGTTATTTATGCAGTATGGCAGATGGCTCTGGCAGGCTAATGCTTTCCAGACACTTTTACTCTGAACCTGCCATATTTTGATCATAGCAGCATTTGGAGAGAAGAGCCCTGACTATGAGCGACCCCAAACTTGGTTTAACACTTCCTTAATTATGGGATTAAACACTGAGTTGAATAGATTCAACCTGCCTAAAACCTAATAGATAATTGTTACTGTCCCCTTCAGTTCAGTTGAAGCAGCTTCCTCCTCAGGGGGCCAATGACACCTCTACCATCCATAAAGTCTTCTCTTGAGTGTGACCTTGACAGGACAAACAGATGTGAACTGACTCTATAGCTGCTGGAAAAGAGGAGAAATAAAGCTTTGGGAATAGTGGCAAGTCTCCAAAAGGAGGCTATGGGATGAGAAATCACCAGGAAGACCTCTGGGGGAATTTTGTGTTGGTGTAGACATCTAAACATCTCTGTGACAGTATTTTTCGGACTTAGGAAAGCTCCATTTAGTCAAATTAGGGCTCAGTTTTTATCAGTCAAGTAGAAATCAGTATTGAGCTAAATCTGACCTGGTGAGGAGACCTAGCAGTGGTAGTTAACAGGCAAGTCTCTACAGCAGGAAGGTTAATTGAAGCTCTCAGTAATCTTGTTCTGTACCTGCCAGTCAGAATCTAGGTCTTCTTTGCAGAAGGTTTGTTTCAGAGTTTAATGAAGGGAATATGCAGTTGCTTTCACTAGAAAGCAGCCAAATTTCCATTTTTCCAGCACTGCTGGCAGGCAAGCTGAGAAGCAAATGAGTGCTGTGCAAGGGGAGCAAACCTGTTGTAATCCTCCTGGAAGTGGGTGCTGAAATTGTCTCCTCTCAAGCTAGTGGAGCTGGAGATCACCAGGGCCGACACCAGGAAGTCAGTGACATAGTCCTCTCTGCGCATTGTAATCTCAGTGTCTCACTTCTGAATCCCTGTTTTAAAGCCCAATCTTTCTTGGGGCTGCTGTCATAATTCTGAGTTATGCTTGTTCCCTGCTGTAAACCAGTTGCATTATCCTTTGGGGCTTCTGTAAAAACGGTTCTGTAAAAAGTGGTTGGGATGCAGTAAGCTTTCACTAGCAATTTTAGCAATGGATCTTTGTGACCATGAACCCTCTCCTGTCTCAGATACTGCATCTGTCCTTGTAAGATAAGAGTAAGATGAGCAAGAGTAGTGTTGGTATAAATTGATCCTGAGCCTTTAGTTCCTGTTATGGTTTTGCTAGGTTTATACATTTCTGTTGCTCCCTGAATTTTCTCCCAGTAATCACCTTTTTCTTCTCTCCCATCCTGCCTATCTCTTCCCGTGCCCCTCTGTGTTCCCACTCCTTGCCTGTGCCTAGCTGTAGTCCTCCACCGAGGCCAACTCCTTGGGCTCCGGGGTAAGTTCATTGCCTCCTTCCTTCAGCTCTCACTCCTTTTGCACCCATTGACCTTTGCAGTCACTTTCCCACCCTTCCATCCTGCCATTCAGTTCTCTCCAGCCATTTCCCTTGTCACTCTCTCATTTTAAGTTCCAGAAAAGAGACCAGATGCAATAATGTAAATATCCTCATTCCCCATGGCTAAAAACATTTACATCCATCTCATCAGCCATGACATCTATTTTGTGTAAGAAGAGTACTTTACTCTTCCTCAGTAGTTCCCTTATTCTGGTAGGCCAGGTTTTGGATTGGGACTGGCTCTATCTATGCTGTAAAGTTTTCTTCAGTCAGCTATTTCCAGGAAGCAGGGGTAGACTGTCCACTGGGTCTTCCAAGGGTGCTTCTCCCATTAGTTTCCAGGCCAGTGACAGTAGCTGCTGTGGCACCTCCCAGCTGCGGATAATCAACCAAGACTCTTAACAAGAAGGACTTCTTTGAAAAATATTAAGAATTGCTTGCTTTTGTGCCAGTTAAGGCAGGGTCTTAGTTCACTGTTAAAATTTATGCTTAGGCTTACTCCAGCCTCTCCAGAGTCAGATATTTTTTCTCACTGGAAGACATTTCTGAGGCTGTCCAGGAGCATCATCAGCATGTGTCTCCTCCTTTTAAAGCATCTGATGCTGGTCACTGTCAGAAGCAAGATACTGAGCTAGAAGACCGAACTGCTAGTACCAGCCCTATCTCACAGTCAGATGAGAACATCCAAGTGTAGCTGCTCACAGCAAACCAAAGCACAAAGGTGCAGAAAGCTTTTGTTTTGGGGATCTTCCCTTTGCACACATTGACTCTCATTCTTCCATCCAAATATTTGTACATTGTCTCAGCATCCTGGCTTGAGCCTGCTAAGTAAGTCTTCTTTGTTTCTGAGGCACTTAGTAACTGAAATCCAGCCCATGTCAAAATACAGAATTACGGTCAATTAAGCAAGCAATTTAGTTCTCTCTGGAAATAAAAAATGAAGGCCTTGTGATTTTAATAGTATTTCTCTTTTACTGATGTGGGTGCATGTGAAAGGAAAGCATCTCCTATTCTGAGCCCTGAACACTTGTCTCTGTTCCCTGGTGAGTGGAAGCATTCATGTCAGTGCCTGGACCTGAAAGGTGCGGGCCCCTGAGCTCAACCTGAAATCCTTGAAAGTTGTGGATGGTGAATGTCTTTCAGGAGATGTTCATTGCTTGAGAAGCTCATCTTCTGGCATCAGGGCTAAATCGAGGACTAAGGAAGGACCGCTGCTCCATCCACAGCTGTGACATTTACTGGAGTGAGAGGCCTTCCCCAGCCACAGAGATGGCTTTCAGAAACCTGCATGCCGATAGTTTGGCATTAGCAAAGGACTTGACTTGGAAACTGAGCAGCTTTACTGATCCAGAAAATAGCAGTAATTCTCCAAGTGCATGAAGGACAAAAGCCCTTAATGTGTCATGGGGGCAGTGAACACCTTTGGTTACCCCACTGAGTATGAAAGACCAAGGTTGATCCCTAGGACAGTAAGTAATTTCTGAAGGTTGGACAGAATTGCTGCCAGAAGAGGCCTTTACTGGGACAACCTAGAGACCTTGTGTCTGGTGTGCTTTAGGGTCATTCTTGCCCACCACCTCCAGGGATGTGTACCTCATTAGTAGCCAAATATTAAATTTGATGAGAAATGTAGTTTGTTATCATGAGTAGGCGTTACCCAACCCAACAGGGAGAAGGACTATATAGTCTAGTGTCGTTTCCTGTATCGCCTCCCTTACACAAGACCTTTAGAGACCTGCACCTCTAAAGGTTTTCCTTCATGTCTCTTGAATGTTCTCTTTGGTTGAGTCCCTTCTGTAAATAGGACCAAAGCTGTCACTTACAATGTTCCTCCTCCCTGTTCTCAGCCAACAAAACCTCACCGACCTCTGGAGAGGGCAGCCGCTCTGGTGGAGTCATCCACGTGTACGGCGATGACAACAGCGACAAATCTGCCAGCAGTTTCATTCCTTATTGCTCCATGGCCCAGGCACAACTCTGTTTCCATGGCCACCGTGATGCTGTCAAGTTCTTCGTTTCAGTGCCTGGTAAGGAAGAGCACATCCCTTCCTCGTGCAGAGTCTTGTACTGTCATCTGCTCAGTGGCAGGAGCTGGAGCTGCTCGGCAGCAGAAGGCTGTCAGCATCATTTCGATCTCCTGCAGATCACCGTGACTCAGACACTGGTAGTTTAGACTGTAATGTCTTCCAGATTTCACCAGCAGAAGGGATTGACCTGTCTAGTGGAGTCTGTGTAATTGTGCTAAGTGCATGGGGCTTGAGCAAAGGCACTGACAGCACCTCCCTCCTGTTCCAGGCAATGTTCTAGCGACCCTGAATGGGAGCGTGTTGGATAGCCCCTCGGAGAACCCCAGCACAGCAGCCACCGAGACTGAGGGGCAGAAGCTGAAGAACGTCCTGGTGCTGAGCGGAGGAGAAGGGTACATCGATTTCCGGATTGGTGAGTGCCTGTGGTGGGAGGCGTCTGGGACAGGAGGAGGTGCAGGGCCACAGCACTGGAGAGAGGGAACACTGCTGTGGGGAGAGAAATCTGAAAAGCGAGGCTGCTTGCTTCTCCTGCATCCTGCTGCTGGGGCAGATAGCAGGCATTTCCTTGCACAACATAAGGCTGCCAAACTCTGCCCCTGTCTGTGCCTGTGCTACCACACAGGCTGCAATAATGGCTCTGAAAAGAATAAAATGCTGTACCAGCAGCTCCAAACACTGCTGTCCCGCTGTGGTCACTTGCGCCACTCTAGGGCATTCTGTGTCGTAAACATTGACTTCCCCAAACTGAATAGGGCTGGGTTTGCCTACTCCTGGAGGTAGTTTGTTCCATTTATACAGGCTTGCTTCAGAAAAGCACCCTGTGGTTATAAAGCTCCTCCAGGCATAAAGGGAGGTTTCAGCTCGTGCTGTTTGTAATCAGACTGCAGAGATCGTGTAGCAGGGATATTAGCCTCTTGTGAAGGATTCCAGGGCAGTGTAAATTTGGGTTCTGCTTCCCACCTTCTTTACTCTCTGTTTTCTCTCCTCAGGGGATGGAGAAGATGATGAGACGGAAGAGAATGCAGGAGATGCCACCCAGGTGAAGCCAGTACTTTCCAAGGCTGAAAGGAGCCACATTATCGTGTGGCAAGTATCATATATCCCTGAGTGAGAATTTTTCCTTTCCTACCAATGTAAGTCTCCCTCCTCCCACCTGAATGCCAAGATGTACATACAGAACTCCTGCATTATACCTACTGCTGGAAACCAACCCCAGACAACTGCAACGGCTCCTGCCTTGGACTGTGACCCCCTTCTAACCTCTGAACTTGCAGCTTTCATCTTGGGCCTGTGCGCTTTCTCCGTGGTTGGATTGTTGTTCTGCTCTGGAGCTGGCGTCTACAAGGAGAGAAATGGCAGCTCATTGATGAAGTGAAGCTTGGAGCCAGAACGGTGCAAACCCTTTGCCCAGGGCCCGGGAGCTGGGAGCTGGATAGGTGGCGCAGGTTCTCCAGCAGGTTGCCTCACTCCCATCTGCATGAGAAGCAGTACGTCACCCCAGCGTCCCCCACCAAAGCTGCGATGGTGAATCACAACTCTCTAGCACCTCGGCAGAAATCCTTTCTAGTTCACCAGTGGAATTTCCACCTTACCCACTCTGCATAGGGTACACCTAAGCACAGAATAATATCCCATGGACTGAGAGCAGCCAGGACCAAGCCCAAGCCAGGAACCTTCAACAGAAAGGAGTGTCAAGGTTTCAGAATTACTTCTGCTGTTTGGCTGGAGAGGGTAACAGTGTCATGAACAGTTACTGTGGGGAACGCATTCTCTGTACATGCAAATGGAAGGTCTCCCTCTTCTTCTGCTGCTGTTGTCTTAGCAGTAGTGTTCTGAGTGACTGTGTGCCCAGGGAGGGCTGTTCGGTAGGGTCAGATGGAAGATGGGTGTTTTATGGCAGAGGCCACAGGGGCTTTGGAATCTGCAGTAGCAAAAGGGTACTGGAACCTTGTTAGTTAGAGAACAGAAAAGTCAGCAGTACTTTTAACTCTCCCTTACAAAACTGCCAGGTAGGAAAAGACTCTTGAGTTCATTCTTTTTATGAGCCTGAGAAATTCAGTGAGAAAGCTAGCTCTGTATAGTGTTTGTTGGCTTTTAAAACACAGGCGAGGGCAGAATACATTGATGAGCTGTGGTTCTGTGTTAATGCAGTGAAGTTACCTCGACTCATAAGGATGTGTCCCCTTCTGGGAACTGCTGGTGTTCAGCATGGAGGAGATGTCTGTTTTCCTTCACACCGTAGCTGTGAGGTTAGGAAGGACTGTGTAGGTGCAGTCAAGGTATAGAAAGGCTGTGTCTTGCCTGAGGTCACGCAAAAAGGAATGAGGCCAGGTCTCCTGACCTCTTTACCTAACGTGACAAGCACTGACTGGCCTTGCTACTGGTCAAAAAGCTGGAAATGTCTGACTCCTGAAAAGAATGATGACCCCTGAGAGAAATGCTGACCACCCTACTTGTGTAAGCGGTACTGTGGGATTGCAGGAGCGTGTCCTGCTTGCAGGAGAAGCAGCAAGAAGTGGGGCCAGCAAGAGCAGTTTTAGGCTACAATGCTAGCTCCGGATACAGAGGTAAGATTTGTCCAACACACACTTCACTTCCTTTCTGACAGTGGAAACAGTCCTGTCTCCAGAAGGGCAAGTCCTGCTTCCCTGCAGCACTCCCTTCTGGATGTGCAGGACTAGAGTGAGCAGCAGTTGTTAGCAGTGGATTTGGTGGTCCTGTTTCTTCCCTGAGCTGGGCAGCAGTCTGGGGCTCACAGATATATCTTTGTGCCAGCATGGCACGGCAGTGTCCAGATTTAGCAGCGCTGAAGTGCTTTTTGGGTCCACAGTTCAGAGAAAGGCTGGGGCACACACATTGCCTCCAAGGAGGCAAGGATACGTATCCAGAGAACAGAGGCCTCAGCCACCAAATTCACAGGAGCAGTGTTGCCTTGTGCTGCCTGTGAGCAGCGCTGGCTTACACTCACATCACTCCTTGTAGAGTGAGGCAGGTAACCAGCAGGATAGGCGTTCTCCAGCCACCAGCATGCCAGGCTCTGTGGCTGCCGTTTGGCTGAGGAATTTTTTTGAGCAGCCCGCTTGTGTGCAGCGGGAACCTCTGGGGACGCTTCACTGGGCGCTGCTGACTGGGCCAGTCTTGTTCTGCTGCCACTTTCCCAAAATGCTTTCTGCTAGGATGGGCTCTTTGAGTTGCAATACAGAGTGCAGAAGGGGTAACAAGAAGGTAGACGTTTCGACAGCAGATTCCACAAACATCTAACAGTTCATGCCAAGTAAACTTCATAATTTGGACTAACTTAAGGGGAAAAAAAGCCCTAGTAGGACCCATTCCTTAGCTTTATAGAACTTTCCATATGAAAATACAGAAGTGTAATACTGTTACCTCTTACTGTTTGTTCTGTATCTGGTTTTAGAAGTCACAGTGACACTACCTGTCACCTGTTACCCACCAGTCCCTGGCGACATAAGGAAATAGGTCTGAGGCCTCTACCAACAGGTTCCTTTCCAGTTTGATGCATATTTTCCTCCAAGAGAAGCACATGTTTAAAAGGGGGCAGCTACAGCTAAGTAAAACCAGCCTCTGCTGTCACACTCCTATCAGCATTTGGTGGCTACTGGGCAGCAAGGTGAAGAGCTGACTGGCTTCAACACACTTCCCTGTCATATCTCCACTGTGATGTATGTAAAGTATCTTGTATGTTACAAAAGGATTTTAAAAAGTGTCTTAAGGCCTGTAAACTCCGCTGTTTGGTCAGAAGATGGCATTCTGTAAAGAGACTGCTGTATGAATACGTTCCCATGCTTCGTCCCCTATGCTATCAAACAATGAACCATATCTGTTCTGTATGTAATAAATGTGTTAACATCAGCAAGTGCCAGTGTGTTGTGTTTCAGGCACTGGGCTTTCTGCTCAGCTTGTAGCGAGGCTTTTAAAAGGATTGGTGTGGCTGTCAGCTCAAATGTTCACTATTTAGCTACTGGCTATCTACAGCTGTCCTTGGTGGGGGGTCCTCTTCAGAGGAGACCCCAGGGTCAACACGAGTCTCAGCTTTCAGAGCTCAAGTTGCCAATGTCCCCTAGATGGTACTTGACAGGGCTCATAGGAATCAATGATGCTCAGCAATCCTGCCTTCAGGATGCCGAGTCCATCCACTTGTCTGTTCCTCTTAGTCCCGGTAGCATTTAGACAAGTTCATACCTATTCTATAGAAGTTAATTAACTCAAGGAATGTACGCAGCTATAATAGATAAGGGGTAACAGGAAAGTAGTGAAAATTATTGTGAATAAGGCTATAAATAGCAACATTGCCCATTGTCAGGCTTTAAAATGAGTTGCAGCAAGCAGGTTCCCTTGCCATTAGCTTCCTAAATGATTTTAATGTCTTGACAAGCCATGGCTGCTTCCTCATTAGTTGCATTGCCTGTGCATCCCTCGGGCACGCAAGGAAAATTGCAGCTAGCAGCACATTGCAGTATCAATAAAATATGTCATTCAGTGCAGCAGCTTTGAGGACGGAGTGCTCAGCTCACATCCCTTTTAACGCACCACTCTGCCAGCACTGGCCCAAATTGGCCACCATCCTCTCCACCCTCCCAATCCCTGCAGAGAATAACCAGTGGAAGACTTCAATGTTTATTATTAAGAAAAAGCAAACAGCTAAGTGTTACAGGACCAAACTGACTCTGTAATGGATGTGGAGTTGTAGACAAACATGACAAACTGGGGCTGTGTGGCTTTACAGAAGTGTGTCCCAAAAGGGAACCTCCGAGATCAAAGAAGGGTCTCTCAAGACATCCCAGGGCTTGGTGCTAAGAGTCTACAGGTGTCAGAGCCCTGATGGCACCAACTGACCATGACTGCCCTGACCAGCCCCATCTGCCCCTTTCCTGCCCCCGCCCATGGCCCAGGAGCCCCATGTAAGCACAGAAGCAGTTTGGGCATCTGGGCTTCAACATCCCGCTGGCCTGCAAGCAGTAGGTTCCCAAGTCACTGCAGCAATGTGTGTGAGCAGAGAGGCAGGTACCATCCCATGGATTCACCAGCTGCCAGCAGAAACCGGCACCAAGAAGCAGCTGAGCTCCCTTACAGGGCTTGGTTTATGCCAGGCCACAGGTGCACGAGAGGCCACAGCAGCAGCCCCAGGGATCACTCAGGGATCCTCCTCTCAGCTACACCAGCAGGAACACAGCCCCAGGCTGTTCGTCCTGGCCTGACACCCACCTCCAGCGTGACACAGCAACTCTGCCAGTGAAATAACTGTGGCTGGGCTGGACTAGAGCAGGACTAGTGCCCAGCGTGCTGCAACCAGTCCCCTCACCCAAGCTCCGGCTTGGGGAGCCTTACACACAAGACAGCAGAAGAGAAGAAAGAGGCTTTATTGGCACTGTTGCTTTACATTTGTTTTTTCACTCTGCAAAAAGCACACCCTTGCAGAGCTGTATCGACTGAGCCCCTCAGCGACACAGCTGTGAAGCCCAAATGTGCCTTTGCCTCCAGATCTCCCATCAGTGACCCTGTGCGATTTGTGCTTCCATGATTTAATACAAGCACATCATGTTCTCAGTCAGGATTTTTGGGGATCCCCTACGAAGCCATTGCATGGTACAGTAACATGAGGAAAACCCCATCCAGAACTGCTTCCATTAAAGCAATGGGATGTAACAGTATTAAAAATACATTCTCAGTTCGGTGCAGCTGAGGTGAAAAGCCTGTTTCAAGCACAGGGTCGCACTAGTGAGCATTGCTAAGGCAGTATGTTCTTTCCTCCTTCCTTCAGCTTTTTGGCAGTTAGGAAAAATCCCATTCTGTTCGTTGGTGATTTTTGCATTTCCTGTGTCATTATTATCAAGTATACTGAACTCAGGTCTTTCTTTTACAGTCAAATGCCTTTGGTTTCCAGGTATGCAGTTTGCTTATTCTGGCTAGGGTCCGAGGAGACACCTTGAAGAAATCTCCCCCAATGGCATGGTGTAATAACAAGTAAGTGTCAGAGTGACTAACCTAAGAGCAACTCTAGAGGCTGCACTAAGGAGTTATGTTTTTGCACCTTTCACCACAACATACTCCACTGAAATGAGGGGTAGTTTGCTACTGGCTTCAAATAGTAAGAGCTAATCCTACCTACTTCACATCACTAGAATTAAAGTTTCTCTCCTCTCCTGATGGCCATCTCTGGGAATAACACTTACTATCTAAAGTCGTGTTCCTCCCATGTTGTTCATTGCTATCATATGTAACTCGGATGAATCTGCACCGGTTAGGAAGGGTCTGATAAGATAAAGGCTCTGCACTTGGACCTCAACCAACCGTGTGGATGATCTCCATGCGGGGCGGGGGGGAATCAAGCTATTTTCTTAGAAGTATGCTACAGATGTAAGAACTCATTTATTCTGCTAGGTTTGCACACAGCTCTGAAATAAGGAGATATCCTTACATCAGCTTTCTGTGATTTAAATAGGACCTAAATTATCTGACAAGCGTTCTTAAAAAAAACCCCTCATTTTCAGGCTCTAAAGGGAACCGTGCTCCAAAGAATTGTAGCTGAATGACAGGAGCTATGAATTCAGAGAATATACAGAGAACCAAGAAGGTCCCTCTGGTGACAGATTGAAATTAAGAAAAAAAATCTGCATGGATCTGCATCTTCCCTTTCAGAAGAGGTCACTGTATGGTCCTGGGGAGAAAGTGAAGTGAGAAAACCTGGATGTGCCATACAACAGTGGGCAAATGTGCCTTCTGTAAGAAGTTGATGTGCTTCTAACACACAGCAAGAGCATATGGGAAGCTCAGGTCACACAACAAGTCTTTATACTGGCGTCCCTGCAGCTTTTTGCTTTGCAACCCGAAGGCGAGAAGCCATGACCTTCTCCAGATCAATCATCGGCTCCTCTGTGATTGGTTTTCCCTCTTTCTGCCATTGAGCAAGGATCATGGCTCGGAGCAGAGGCGGGTATGGAAGGTACCGAATGGTCTCTTCTGGCACTGGGGTGAATTTCTTGAAGGCCTCCTCCTCATGCTTGGGCACCATTCGCCAGTCATGGTACATGACTTTGTCGATCTCTCTCACTTCTTCTTCAGTTTTGCCTGAGAAAAAGAAGATGAACACCAGTGGACAACGCTATCAGCAACAAACTCCCTCCAGGAAATGCAGCAAGCGCAGGCTCTCCAGTATCGCTGTTGCTATAACTGGCAATAGCAAAGGAGATTTTGAAAGGATCACACAGTATTTTCACTGCTATACTGCAGGATCCCACTTCTGCCCATGGAAATTAAAACAGAAACAGACTGAAAAGACTACAAGCAAGTTGCTCTAATTCTATGGTTGACTTCCTCTTTTAATTTAAAAAGTCACTTCATCTCTCACTGATTTAGTTTCCATGGTTGAAGAATAAGAGTAATTTCTCCCTACAGTAATGAAAGTTCCCTGGGAAGCTTAATGATATATATATATAAATGTATATATATAAACTTCAAAAGCTTTCAATAAAGTGTTTCAGAAACTAATAAAAACATTCATATCGCTAATATTAAGCTAATATTAGGCTTTAAAAAAAAGGCAAATTCCCCCATCTAACTCCAAGTGTGTGCAATGCCAGTTTACTTGCCAACATGGCTGTTTTACTGATGATTTTACCCAGAATATCCTCGTGCTTTCATTCTATGTCTTGCCTTTGAAGTTTAGGGATGGAAGGCAACTCTGTCACCTCACCTAATCCTCTGTCAGTGCAGTGTCTTTTCCCATTGTCAGTCTACACTGGCTCTCCCACAATATTCTTGGAAATGTATTCTATGACAGCTACATCCCGCCATTAGAAACTAAACTATGGAGAATTTCTTTTCTCATTAACAAAGTTAAGAAAAACAAAACTTCCCAAATGGGAGGGTCATGGTTCTCCTGCAGCTCACCGTACCCTGCACTTTATTCTCTGGTTTTGCTTATGAATGTTTTCTCTTAAGCTTTTTTGTGAAAGAAAGCAAGTTGTTTTTACCTCTGAAGGTCAGATATCCCCACGCTTTTCCATGATCCATATTCTGCAAAGAAAATAAGAATTGGTTGCGGGCAGTGACAGACGTTACTTGCCACAGAAAGAGGAGGCTCAGCTAGGAGCGGTGCTCTACCTCGGCCGTGTAGTCCACCTTGACCTTGGTGATGACCCAGTAGCAGGGCTCGTCGTGCTGCCAGAGCCAGGACTTGCGGGTGACCACGCGGCCCACGCCGAAGAGCGGCAGGCGGCAGAGCAGCGTGAAGAGGCGGTTCTCGTTGCGCACGTCCTCCCAGGCCAGCACCGGCAGCCGCTTCTGCGTCAGCGGCCGCCGCATGGTCTCGTAGTCCAGGGCGAAGCGCTGCGAGTCCCGCGGCCGGTTCTTCAGCGCCCGGTACTCGCGGATCTTCTTCGCCATGGCGGCGATGGGCCGGTACAGCTTCTTGCGGGCCATGGCGCCTGCCTGCCGGGCCGCCCTGAGCCGAGCCGAGCCGAGCCGAGCCGCCGGGTCCTGGCCGCGCCGCGCTGCCCCTCAGGCCGCCTCAGCGCCCGGCAGCTTCCGGTGCCGCCCGCGCGCCGTCCCGCCCCGCCCGGAAGCGCTGCGGCCTGGCGGCTCCCGCGCGGGGGGGTGGTGGCAGCGGAACGCTTGTGCCGCTGCTGAGGAACCCGCGGGCCCCCGGCCGGGCCGGGCCGAGCGGCTGCGGGCGGCGGGGGGACTTGGAGCCGGCGCCTCGCCTCGCCTCTCCCCGGGCCCGGCTCCGGCCCCGGCCCCGCGTTACGGCCGGGGGCACGGCCTCCGCTCATGCCGGGGGCGAGCCGAGGCTCCCTGGGCCCTCCCGTCGCGGCAAGTACCTTCCGGCACTGCTCTTTTGAAGCAAGGCAGCGGTTCGTTTTTCAAGCTGGTCGCTGATCTGGGCAGCTTCCTTTTCACCTGTGCAGCTGAGCGCACCCTGGGCCTCCTGTCTTCCTGAACCACTTTCTGCATCAGTCCTCAACCCTCCACCGAACAGGCTTTCTCTGCGCATGCTTTCAAATCCCCTCCTTCCAGCTGCTCTCATATTCTTTATGAGCCACCTCACTAACTGCCCTACCTACAACATTAAGTTCTGTTCTGAACCTGGCTTATTGCATGTATTACCTATCAACAGTTGGTTGCTGTTAAAAACAGCTCTAACAGGAGCAAACACGAGGTACAGTTGGATTACTGACACGGGAGTGCTACGCGCTTCATATGGAAGTGGAAAGGTCCTGCAAGACCCCTCACTGTTCATTGTGGGCATGAGTCAAGACTGAAACATCTGGGCCTTCAGAGACACTTTTTAGCAATGCTGTTACATTTTAATACATTAGACAGTCTCTTTTGATCAGCATGTTGCTGTTGTCAAGATAGATTTTAATTACTGAAGACAACATTCATCAATTTCAAGCCCTTCTTTAAACCACGAAGAAGGAAACTTTCAAAAACATGGAGTAATCATTCAGGTAGATTTCTCATTGCTTTTTTAGGGAGAATAAGACAAAGGTTAAAAGTCCAAGGCCAGAGTGCAAGGTCAGAGTCAGAAACTGAACCAAGGCCCGAATTCAGGTCTTTTAACTCCATCTACCAGAACCAGACAAACTCCCCTGGCAAGAACTGCTCTGACAGCAGTGCCCTGATGCAACACATGAGCATATGGTCAAGAATCAGTGACTGCGTTACAGATTTCAGTAGGAAACTGCACAGGTTTGGCTATAGTAGCCCCTGGATTATGGCCACAGACTGGTAAATTAAACCCATCATGTTAGAGGTTTTTTTCCTAAATGCCATATCTTATACAGAAAGAAACCTCTCCATTCTGCTAATGCCTTAGAGACCTTTATTAAAGATGTTCAGGCATAGAAACCAGCTTCTGTCAGCAGTCAACCACAATCAATGTTTGGGAGAAAAAGAGGTTGGCAGGGGTTGGATGGCAAAACAAATCAAGTAACACACCTCAGTTTTAAAAGGCTGTTACTTCTCTTAAAACATGGACTTTTCTCCTAATATAGTGCAACTCTCTTGAAAAGGAGAGAGGGGTTGTAACATGGAAGACAGATCTGATTAAGTAAGTTGATAACACTGGTTTAGAATGAGATACGTGCCTTCAGTTCACCCAGCTGTGGGAGAAACAGAGCAGAGAAGGTAAAGCAGCTATTACAGGGCACAGAGCAGGTAACATGCATGGCTGTGAAGCACTGAGAAAGCCCCAAGCTCTAGCCTTTCAAGGCACCTGTTTGCAGGTTTCTGTGGGGGCACAGAGAGGAAGAAGACATATGGATGGTTGAAAAATTGTGAAATGAGTTTAGTCAGAAGAACAGAAAGGAAGGGTAATGGCAAAACACGTCAAGTCATCAGGAAAAAATAAGGCAATACTTTAAAACTGGCAGCTAGAGACAGAGCATCTCCTGACTCCTACAGCAGTAGAGAGTGCAAAACATGTTCTGAAACTCATCACCTCGCAGTTCTGCTAGTCAGCCACATGGGTCACTGGGGATACAAGTGCAGTTCACAAATGACTTTCAGTATCCATAGACACTGAGGAGAAGAGTCTGGGCATGGTGGCAGCAAGTTGTCTCTGGTAGCAATAGCTTTCTTTGGTATAACAGGGAGTTTCCAGGGCAGTCACAGGCATTTCATGGAGCGAGGATGAAAGGATCAGATTTCTAGCACTCCCTCATCTCATCAATGGCTCACCTCTGCCAAGCAAAGCCAAACATGCCCCCACCCGAGAGCACTGGCAGAGCAGAAGCGACCCACTGACAGTGCAACCACTTACCCTGAAGTGCTCAGCACAAAGTTCTCCTGCTTGATCGTTCCTTCTGAGCCACTCACCGGCAGAGCAAACCTGTGAGAAGCCTCCTGCCCAAGGGAGAGGACAGTGTAAGCGCTGGAGTGTCCAAACCCAGAACAAAGACAACACGGGAACAGAAGAAAAAAGCCTAGGGAGCAGTCTAACACAGCACAGTCATGTTTGCAAGTCTCCAGCGACCTGCCCAGCAAAAATAGAGCAGGACAAAGATTTCCCTCATTCTTATGCGGGAGCAAGCTGAGCACAGTGGAAGGCTCAGTTTGCTTCACCACAAAGCTGTAGGAAAGCAGCAGGAAATTCACTGTTACAGCTCAGGCCCCTGGAATCAGACAGTGATGTTAGTGCCCACACGCAAGCCGCAGGAATCACTGAACTTTGCACAGCAGGAAATTCACTTTACGCAGCCCAGGACGTACATGGCCTTCAGACTGCCGGTGCACAGCCCCGCTCTCAGTGAAACAACTGGCCTGGAACTACAGTGCAAAAGCAATTGGTCTTTTATACACGAGATAACTCTCAAACGAAAATGAGACCCCCGGCTGGTTTTACT